>NC_041355.1:19452561-19615061 GCF_900634415.1 Cottoperca gobio
ATCCATACATTTAGGTGTGAAAGTATACTGTTACCAGGGGCGGTATGTCCACACTGTTGAAATAATTATACTTAAGCTCTCCTTTTAGCTGCAAGAAATGACCTGTTAGCCAGTCATTTGAGAGCCATGAGTTTTGCAATAACAATATGCCTATTTAGTAGAACGTTTTATAAAAGAGAAAGTCTTCAGTGGCTGATGCAGTACTCAGGCATGAGCGATGCAATAGGCTGCTGTCATGGCTACCACTGTAAATGCCCTTGAGACAAGGCCTAACTTTGCACAAGGTTATATTCATCCGAATTGTGTTCAAGATGAATATACCGTATATGGAATTACGCTTTCAGCATCTATTTTTGCAGCTTTCCATCTTAAAGTGAGTTGACTAGCCACAGGATAATACTGTACATTCAAGTGTGTGTGAGTGTGCGTGTGCGTGTGTGCACAAGTCATAACTGTAGTTTTGGTGCTAAGATAGAGATCAGAAGAAAGCTAAATGTTTCCGCCGTTTAGGGGCTACTGAGGCACCGTGGGATAAGCCCAGATAAGCCCATCCCACATCGCTGTCGCTTTAGTAGTGATTTTATTTTTTAAATATACATTTTTGCCATTTTTCCTTTATTGCACAGCACAGTAGCGAGAGACAGGATGCATGGGGGGAAATGGAGCAAGACTAGGATTTACATGCTACAAAAGTCCCTGGCTGGATTCAAACTGGAGACGTCATGTCTTAATCTTATGGGCCAAAAACTATTTTGAAGCTGCTGTGTATAGTTTTTATGAGAAAAATCTTCTGATTCAATCAAATCCCCCCCAAAGAGAAAATCAATTTGCAGATCACTTGGTGCCTCAAATCAAATCAACTTTCCTGCCAACAAATTCCCATGGATGGAGCCTAATTTAGTAGGAAATACGGTTATCTATTCATAAAGTTATTGGAGAGGGGTTTGTACTGCACTGCTGTGCTAATGTCCGTGTTGTACTTTCACTCCAAATGTTAACGAGGCACTTAAAGCCACCCTACGAAACACATTTCACAATGTATCTTTCGTACAATTCTATTCATTGTGTTTTTTCATGACAGCCATAATTACACAAATGATTCGTCATCAGGTGGTGACATCGGAAGCATCAGTGCAGCTTTGCAGATATTTGAATTGCCCACCATTGTGTGTGTTTCATACAAGGGTAGATCTTTCTCTGTGCCAGTGCCAGACCAGGGCTTCTCTCTTCTTTTCTCCTCTTCCCCCCCCCCCCCCCCCCTTCCATTCTACCTTTTTCTTCCGGTCGTTAGGCCTTTTTCTCTTGCTGCTTATGTGGTAATGTCCACAAACAGAGAGAGCTTTGTGTTGTGAGAGGGGGGAGGAGAGAGATCGGTGTGTGTGTGTGTGTGTGTGTGTGTGTGTGTGTGTGTGTGTGTGTGTGTGTGTGTGTGTGTGTGTGTGTTCTGGTGGTGGGGGGGGTAATGGGGTTCGAAGTGTTAGTCTGCACTTCTAATGAGCTCTGATGAGCAACAAGCTGACATTCCCCTCGTTAGTGAGGCCTCAACACAAAAGCACAGAGTATATAGACACACACATACACACGCACACAGGAAAAGCCACACATGCACATACACAAACAAGATGCAACCCTGAGTCGGTAACACACAAACACATTAATGCACATGAGCATGATTATAGTATAATTGCACACACAGTTCTCAGCCTTCTTGTTAGCAGTTCCACTGGAGCTTCTTCAGCAGCTTTCAGACATCATGCTGTAGCTGAAGTGTGTGTGATTCCTAGTACAGTTTTATCTTCCTATGAACATGGTGTAGTGTTTATACCAAAGACAATTTTCCTGCCTCAGCCGGACAAAAATGTTTCTTCTATTCTATGCATATGTCTGCCAGAGCTTGAGGCTTGCAGCTTGTCTTGTGATGAGTCTGATTGTAGAGCTTAACCAATTTACACTCGCACACGAACAAGCAAACAGACAGACAATGTCTTATGACATTGGGGAAGGAAGTCAGGCTGTGGCTCTCCTCCAGCTTTGTGTGTCTGGATTTCATTTGTCTAATGAACTTCTCTGCCATATCATTTTTCCAGTGTCGTATATGCATGCAGGCCAAGGGACACTGTAAAAAACATACATGCGTAATTTTTTTTGAAAGTACTAATGTTTAAAACCCCAGAAATCTATTTTAAACACCACTGTCACATGCAGCTGACTTATTTAACCATTTCAAAGTTCACTCACACAAACAATTATCAAGTGGTGCTCCTGGTTGTGCTCTGAACATAAAGGTGATGGGTCCCACCTGCGTAAGCTGTTTACTAAATAAGGTTGACAAATGAGAACAGGCAGAGATAATCATTCAGAGGTTGAAGGCTCAAATATAAGTGCCAAACAATGCACTCAATACGCTGATTGCTGCTGTTTCCTACATGAGCTGCAACATAATGAGCTCAAGTGTTAGTGGGATGATTCCAACCAAGATGTGTAACCCGTGAGGGCAGTGTTCTCTGCGTTTAATATTTAAAATGCTAATTATATCAAACACAATTTTGGATACCATGCAGTGTTTCTCCTATCATTGTCTTGGAGGGGCGATGGACCCCCCCATCGGAACCCCGCGCCCCCCCTGAAATTCAAGGTGTTTTTTCTTTCAAAAAAATTTCTTTCTGGATTTCTTTTTTTTTTATATTCACAACTCACTTTTCACATTGAACAGTTGCTGTTCTATTAAATAAAGTAAACGCTCATGTTATTTATCTAATTTATGTGCACGTTTCAGTGTTTACAGCGTTGCTTTGCACATTCACTTTTCCGCTGTTTTGCAAAGGGCGGAGCTTCACACACACACACACACACACACACACACACACACACACACACACACACACTTACAGTCAGAGACAGAGTGTAGGAAAGGAGGGGAGGGAACTACAAATAACACCTCACCTCGCGCAGAACATAAATCTTTTGAACTATAAATTATAGACTAATACTTAAAATTGATAATCATGAAAGGAGTGCTGCTAAAAGAAGAAAGGTGTGAAATCCATTCCACTAAAGATCTACAGCTTTGTACTTTCTGTGATTGCAGATGTTTTTCAATTTTTTGTTGGGCATAACATTACAAAATCTTTGTTTTTACTCGCCAGGACTTCCTAACTTAGCTATATTCCAGACTTTGTACAGTAGATGTGACCCCGTGTGTGTGCTTATGTTTTTATGTGTGCCTGTTTTTGCCTATCTGCGTGCTTGACTTTTCCAAAAGTTAATTGATTTGAAGCCTTAATCTTAGCTTCTTCTCCACACACCGAGACAAATGCATCTTATTTGGTGAAAACTCTTAACTGATCACACACAAGCATGCATATTAATTTTAAGATGAAAATACGGACCCATGAATCACCCAAAAATCACACAGGGCCATGAATATACATTGCTATGCCTCTATCATGATTGACAGGTTGCTCTGGTAGTGAGTTGTCAATCACAATGTAGCCACGCCCTAAAGCATACCCTGCTATACATGGAATCTGAGTTTCGGGCTTCCGGTGGAATCGCAATGCATGCTGGGGTGGCAAGACTAGAAAAGTGAGCACCAACTCCACAAGCGCCGCCATATTGGATTTATTCTCTAAGTGTTTACATTTTACTTAGCTTATTCTTCAAGCGTTTTTACATTGTATTTGGCTAGTTTTTAGTGTGTAAGCATCGCTCTTCTAGTTATGGGATTTGGACACCGGAATTGTGTGGTGAAAGGATGTTTGAGCAGTGGGAGAAAGCTACATAAATGGGCAGAATCTCATTGTGAGCTTCACGATTGCAAAAATTGCGACTGCAAGCTTATTCTTCAAGCGTGTTGTAAACAAACCTACTACTCTACAATGAGTTCTGAACTCCTTTCTTATGATGAGGTTCAGATGTGGAAACTCGAAGCTTTGAAAGTATTTTGCCGCAAGCGGAATTTAAAGGCTTCGGTAACAAAACTGGAGCTTATTGCCAGGGTGTTTGCTGCATCAGAGATGGGCATTGAGGAGCAACCAACAGCTAACGAAAGACTTTCAATCACAGAAAAAGAACAGACTAAGCTTTTGGTTATGCCGAGTGGCGTTTCAGTGCCTGATCCCTTGACATTGCAGGATGGCTGGGTCAATGAAAACAACAGCATGACTTCTTGGCCGCCGATATACCTCAGCAATATAACATTATTTTTAATGTCTGACCACCCAGGGAACCATGTCGAGTTTCATAAACAAACTTTGAATGAATACAAAGAAGGCAAAGCATTTAGACTGTTTGACTCTGGCTGGTTGAAACAAATATCTTTCAATCCTCTCGCAGATTCTGAGTTTTGCTTTTTGAAAGCAAAATGTTCTCATTCAATGAAAGTTTCCCATACGCCACATTCGGCATGGATCTGCGCAGTCAAGAAAACTGGCGATATCATAAGTGCTTATTGCAGTTGTGTTGCAGGGTAAGCTATTATAAATATATACCTAACTTGTGTTTGTTAATTATTATACAACTCAATATATAGAAAGTACATTTGTCAATATATAAATCAAGTAGATCGACTACATACCCCAGGTCGAGTTCAGGATCAGGGAATTCATTTGTTGGTTTTCTTTGCATGAAATGCTCACTGCAAATCTGCCAAGATTTCTTGGGCTCCCAAGACTTCCCATTGTAATCCTGTGTCTTTACAGCTTTGGTCCATGCTAGCCTTCTGTCTTTGTTCTTTAGTGCTGTTGGAAATGGAAATAGTTCGAACGGGGGCTTGCAGTCGCAATTTTTGCAATCGTGAAGCTCACAATGAGATTCTGCCCATTTATGTAGCTTTCTCCCACTGTTTGAACATCCTTTCACCACACAATGTCGGTGTCCAAATCCCATAACTAGAAGAGCGATGCTTACACACTAAAAACTAGCCAAATACAATGTAAACACGTAGAGAAGAAATCCAATATGGCGGCGCTTGTGGAGTTGGTGCTCACTTTTCTAGTCTTGCCACCCCAGAATGCATTGCGATTCCACCGGAAGCCCGAAACTGCGATTCCATGTATATCTATTGAGACCATTATTTACAAAATGAACATCTTGCTGTATTAAAAAGACTTGAAACTAGCGATTGAGAACATAAACTCATTAAGAAAATGAGGTAAAGATTCAAGTGAGAGGTTGGGTCATTTTCTCATAGACTTCTATACAATCTGACTTGTTTTTGCAACCAGTGGAGCATTTCTGCTGGGCATTAGAGATAATGTAAGTTTAAGGCAAGTTTAAGGCACTTCTGCGTGGGCCAAGTGTTTATATCCTGTCTGATATACTTTTTACACACAGCATGTTTCAATGATGCAAACTATATAGTGCTGGGATGGGCTCCTGTTCCACGATAAGCCTGGACTGGAATAAGTGAAATAGAGACAAGAATGAACTTTGTCTGCAGCTGTCCAGAGCTCCGCCATTAGTATGTGAAAACAGGACCTAAATATATTTTGCGAGTACTCCACAACAACTCAGCTGTTTCAAAGGGACATTCTGATGAGCCATATTGTGGCAAACAGTGTTTTTCTGTGGGTTGACATTGACAGCGGTTGTCTCCTGAGCCGAGGTGTGTGTGTGTGTGTGTGTGTGTGTGTGTGTGTGTGTGTGTGTGTGTGTGTGTGTGGTGTTAGTGTGAGTACCTCTGCTGTGTGTCAAGGCATGTTGAGGAATGCAACAACTTCTTAGTTCAGTTGTACACAGCCTAATCATCACCACAGATATCAATCCTTTCTGTCAACTCTGTTTTCTCGACATATTTCTTTCTGTCTTCCTGTCGTCTCTCAATTCTTCAGAATAAATCATTGCTCAGTACACACACTTCTCCATGTTTTGCCTCTTTTGCTCTCCCCCTCTCCACCCGTCGTGAATGTCAGTTTACTCTGCGTGCTCCAGACATGCATGGGGCATACTAAGCAGATGACAGAAGAGCACTGATTGTGTGTGTGTGTGTGTGTGTGTGTGTGTGTGTGTGTGTGTGTGTGTGTGTCTGTGTCTGTGTCTGTGTGTGTGTGTGTGTGTGTGTGTGTGTGTGTGTGTGTGTGTGTGTGTGTGTGTGTTTTCCTAATGGAAAAGGGGTCTCCCTCTGTAGCCGTGCCTCCACATTTGTCTGAGTGTGTGTATGCGGGTGTCTCTCTGCCCACAGCAGTGTGGGTGGAATAGAAATGATATGAGGGTGGGTGGAAAAAGCAGAGAAAGAGGAGGGGGGGAGCAGAGAGGCAGGGTGAGGGAGAGAGATAGAGAGGGAGGAGGAGGGGGGATGACAGAGAGAGCGAGAGGGAAAGGGAATCTAGCGACATTCTGTAGCTGTTTGGACATTTGAAAGCCAACAAGCTTTGCCGCTTCGTCGCTCTGCGCGCACACACACACATACACACACATACACACACATTCAACAGCTGATGACAATGTGTACTGAAGGAAACTCTCACATGCAGCGCTGAGGATTACTTGTCTCTTTCTTCATGGAGCAGCAAACTTTGAGCGTTGAATCTGAAACGGTCGCTGATCCAGTGAGTAAACGAGCTGTGTGTGCACGTGTGTGTGAGTGTGTGTGTGTGTGTGTGTGCGTGGGAATTTATGTAGGTGTGCGTTTGCTCGCCCTGCAGTTGATGCAGCGTATATTTGATCCCAGTGATGACTCCCTTGCTTCTGTCACATATTGCGTGCAGATTGTGTTACAAAACCGTGACTGTGTCTTGCTTGAGGAAATGATAGTACAGAAATAGTAGAAGAATAAATAATACAAATGGATTTCTTGTCTGCTTGAATTTAAATCCTTATCAAACTCTTGCTGCATATAGCGAAGATGTATAAACCTCTTTTAACTGTTTAAATGTCAGTGTTTCTTGTGGAAATGTCAGTTCATGCTAATCAACCAGTCAGCCAATTCATATTCATTTAGGTTAAAAATGAATTAAATGCTCCGAAACTTTAGTTGCGAGGCCCTATCTGTGGAATGACAGATCATGTGACCTGTGCCGGCCAATCATCAGTATCTTTTTTAGCTCTGTTGAGTTAAAGGGAAACCTGTTGATTCTTGGTTCAGTCTATTGGATCAGTTTAATTGTATAAATTGTATTTGTTTTCGTTCCATGGGTGTTAAAGAGTATGTTTTTGAAGATGTTGGTGTTAATGTGAGCTTCTGTTGAGTTGTCACCATGCCAAGTAGTTAGTATTAGGAGTGGGGGGGCGGGGGGGAAATCAATATTTTGCGTGGAAATATTGTATCGATACACAGACTCCAAGTATGGATCTTTTATTATATACATTTTTATTATTGAAATCGCAAATGATCACCAAACCTTTTGGTAACAATTGCTTTTCAGTCCCCTAGACGGTGCTGTTTTCTGCTGAGGTCGGTGGGATTGGCAGGAAGTTAGTAGAAACACAGATGGAGGCATCAGAGAAATAAATGTGGCAAAAATGTTATCATATTATAAATAGATGTTGACCAACTGCATAGTTTGCAGTTTAAAAAAGGTAATAAGTTCATATATATCGCAATAGCTGTAACACAATACTATCTTTATTAAAATCTCAAATCGTATTGTGGTACCTCTGGTTAGTATAAAGGATAATTGTGTTGTAAAAATACTAATAAATAACTGACAACATCTATGTATAAAGTGCTAACATAGATACTAGTGTATACAATGAGGGGATTTTATCCAAAATATTGTGCTTATGTATTCGTGTGTGTGTGTGTGTGTGTGTGTGTGTGTGTGTGTGTGTGTGTGTGTGTGTGTGTGTGTGTGTGTGTGTGTGTGTGTGTGTGTGTGTGTGTGTGTGTGTGTGTGTGTGTGTGTGTGTGTGCAATTTTGAGTAAGAGGGTTTTGACACTTTGGTGGAAAGCAGCACAGGACTGCATTTCACTAAACACAGCAGTGAGAAAAGAGCAGAGTGATTCCTCTGAACACACACACACACACACACACACACACACACACACACACACACAGACATACAAAACTCATTCACATACCGAAAAGTAAAAAAAGCACACAATCAGATTCTCAAAGATAAGAACCTGTACACACATTTCTTCTTCTATGTGTGTGTATTCTCACAGTGTGTGTGTGTGTGTGTGTGTGTGTGTGTGTGTGTGTGTGTGTGTGTGTGTGTGTGTGTGTGTGTGTGTGTGTGTGTGTGTGTGTGTGTGTGTGTGTGTGTGTGTGTGTGTGTGTGTGTGTGTGTGTGTTCCTCGTGATATCCCCTGGGAGCACAGTATATTAGGGATGGAAAATCAGATGATGAGACGGAATCAACGCTGTACATGAAACACCTCAGGAGGCCAAGAGTCACAGCACTCGCTGCTCCAATTTTCAAATAAACACAAGTGTTTCTTTTTATTTTCATCAAGTGCCAGATGGGTGCAGTTTACCACATCAGCACAATCAAACAGGGTCATGTGATAAGTCAGCCGCATGGCTGGTATTAAATTGACTCGTAGACAAAAAAGGAGGAGCATCTTGAGGCTGTATTTGCTGTAGCTGTTAATCAAACATCCTGTCTGTCAGTCTGTGTTGGGGAAAGTCTATGTTCCTCTTTACTGCTGCACTTATCCTCGTCGGCATGACTCATCATCTATTTCAAGATTTTCCCTCCTTTGTTTTGCATAATTTTGCAGTGTTTGTGACTGTAAATCATTTAAAAACAGTTGAATATCAAGTAGCTGTGTGTGTCATCTTTAAGGCAGATCTGTCACTAGTTATGACACAATATGCACAGAGAGGTCAGATAGTCACTGCCTGAGTTGCGCCAAGTGCAAACACCGCACATCTGTATCAAGTGTTTCTGTTATTTTGGCCACCACATGTATGTTGACTTTTTAAAAAATATATAATTACATTTGTGTGTGTATGTTGTTGCCAGTTAGGTCTATTCTTAGCCCCATTAGCGATTAATGCTAACACACAGTATGGATCACGGATAAGGCTGTTCAGGCTTACTCATCATTGAGTCACCGTCTCACATTGAATGGTGGTACTGTCGCAGTAAAAGAAAACCATCTGAAGAAACTTTAAGTTTTTTCCTGCTCTGCTCTATTCAGTGTCTCACCTCCGTCGTGGCAGCAGAGGGCAGTGTTGAGTTTTCTTGAATGTTCATGTTTGTGTGCAAGACAGAGAAAAAGAGAAGCTGTGAGCTAAAGAACTATTGTGAGCAGAAACAATATGGTTATTTGACAGAGATGGTGTTCATGTATTGTTGTCCACCTGTTGATTCCTCCTGTTTAGCTTTAACTTGTCTCGTTCAAGTGCTTAATTTAAGATCTTAATTCCACTTCCTTCTATTTATTACCCTAAAATCTTCTGAACTTTTAAAATGTTCCTCAATGTGATAATGATTTGCAAAAGGGAAAAAGTAAATGCATATGCAGGGGTAAGGCAAGATAACGAAGGTATTGGAGGGTTGGGCAACATGCTGATATCAGAACCGGAATAAAGTTTATCGCCAAGTAGGTTTTCTATTACCAGGAATTTGCCTTGTTACAAACTTGTTACAGAAGTAGAAATGTACTCCCAAAGACCTTTTGATATGTGTAGTGCATGTTAAAAGTGTGTCAGTTTCTGTGTGTAGCCCTGTTGTGTTACTGTCATCTGATATCTGCAGAGGAGAAGATTTCTCTTTATGTTGAACTGCCCTTAGACACACACACAAAGGAAACGGAGCTGCTTGGCGAGACCACAGGAATTAGGCTAAAAAGAGAGAGAGAGAGATATGACAAATCTCTTCTCCTCTCATCTCTTCCTTTCCCCATCAGGATGTGGATTAGCCTCCTTAAACTTTGTCAAATCCCTCTTATCCTGCATGATGCCCGGTACTTCTCTCTTTCCCTCCGCTGACAGATTTGTTTTGGACTGAACTCAGCCCAGGTTACTCGTGCACCACTCATAGTTCTTCCTGGCCTGTCAAAGATGTGTGAAAGACCAGTGAGCTGTTCTAAAATGAAGAACCTACGGTTAGAGGGTGGATTCACTTAAGATTAGAGATTCTTATCTTTTAAGATTCAGAATTGATTCACAAATTCCGAAAAACGCACTTCACGCATTAGTGAGTTGTAAGTTGTTGAAAAATCACACAAAGTACCAGTTTGTCATTTATTTTTTTATTTCTGAGAGATAAAAAGGCAGCTCACCTAAGTCGACCAATTCTAGTTATGTAAACAGAAGCATTTCAATTGTTTGTGTAACTTGAACTTGTTATTCTTGAAGTCACTGCGAATTAAGGTTAGGCATTGAGAAATACTTAAAACCTTTATAGTAAAATATATAACCTTGTCAAATATAAAAACATCATAATCTTATAAAGATTTACCTAAGGTTTACTGGAGTCTGAGGTGTATTTGATATAAGTAGCTGAACCAGGCAAACTTGATAGTTTTACAAATTAGAGGTCCATTAGACGTCCTCTTTAGTGTTAGAAGCCTTGGTAATTAGGGCTTTGGCAGCACCTTCTGTGTGTGTGTGTGTGTGTGTGTGTGTGTGTGTGTGTGTGTGTGTGTGTGTGTGTGTGAGAGTGTGTGGTGTCAGTGGGGGGGGGGCTTAGTGCTGGAGCCATCCCTGAAGTTGCTATGATACAGGGACGTGGAAGGTCAATGTTAACTTTAACAACAATATGGTGCTGCATTTTGAGCTCTCTTGCCTCAAATGGAGCTTGTGGTGCTGAAAAGAGGGCAAAAAAAAGTCCTGTTTTGGGCCAATAGTCTTTAAAGTGGCACTTTCTCATTATAAATAATGGAGTAAAAACTATAGTGGCCATAGCTCTTAATGTGTTCTGGTTTTCTTATGTTTTTAGAGGGTGCAGCTGAGCCCTTTGATGATTTTGAGTCCTACGGGTGGTGCCACATCTTACGAGGCATGGGTCTCTAAATAAACAGAGACACAATGCAAAGACAAAAGACATATTTCAGTAACTGGACAGTTTTATATGCAATTGAACAACATTTAAAGTAACCACAGCCTCAGAGTCTGGCAGTCATACAAGTCCAGTTCAGAGAGTGAAGGCGAGTGGAAACACTCATAAACACTTGTGGTTTGTAAGGAAGACCATGCATCATGTATAAAACAATACAATGAAAATGTTTTACTTCATGAACTGAAATAGAGTATTTGTAATTGAATATCCACAAACACATAAACACACTCGTACTACTTGCTACTCTCTTGTGGACCGGGTCAAACAGACATGTTTTACTATCACTGCAGTACACACCAGTGAGTCATCACAGATGGAGACAGTGACATCAAACAGACAGACTGTGGACGTAAAGGTGTAACAGAAACTCTTACTCTACCAAAACAGGAAATTAGGGGGAGCTAGGCTCAAGGACATATTCTGCACAAATTCAATTGCAGCCTTGGTTTTGTGTGCGTGAGAGAGAGTGTGTGCATGTGCTGAAGAAGGCTGCTCTGTCCTGTGAAGTGCCTTTGTTCGCTTCAGTTGACCTTTTAACAAACCTGCAGACATTTCCTCAATCTCTTCTTCCTCTTAATACATTAAGCAAAATGTATTTCTTAAACCAATACAAAACATGCAACACAGTTTAGTTTTTTTGGATCATACTGTACCTAAACCTGCCTAACTGTGATTTGAACAGGGAGGAGTAGAAGGAGGGTGGAGAGATGAGGGCTGTGCTGCAGCGTGATTGGCAGGCCGACCTTTGTTCCCTCCCCTTCTGCTGCCTGATGGGGGCGTGTCACTATGGAAACGGAGCCGAGTATGCGTGTGTGTGTGTGTGCGTGTGTGTGTGTATCTTTGAGAGAATGGAACTTCCTAGTCAGTCTGTCAGTTAAGTGTGTGGAGGAGTGTGTGAGAAATAGAGGGAGACGTATATGATGTAGTAAGAGAGAAATACTGCAGTTTATCTACTTAAGCAGCAGATAGTTGAGGCTAACACTTAGGTGTGTGTCTGTGTGCGTGTGACAGACGTGCTAAGGCATGGTTCCATCCTACTCAGCTGTCTGCACACTTTTTTTGCCCTAAATAGCTCCCGAAGAAGCTATGTCAGCGCACGTGTGTATGAGTGTGACTGGTTTCTTTTGTGTGTAAGTGTGAGATATGTAGATTAAGAAAGTCAGTGGGTTTCCTCCTGTGTGACAGGAGGGCAGGATGAGCCTGAGGAAGAGGCTCTCCTTCAAGCGAGTCTGGAACTTCAATACAGTGAGTAGTATACACGCACACACACTTACTGTACAAGAGGTCTGCACAGAAAGAGAAGCCATAGTTTTATTTATAGCAGGAGGAAGTGAATGGAAAGAGTGACTCACATTTATTTCAATAAGTCTATAGAAGAAAACTTGGCTAATGCTGGATTCAAAATATTCAAACTTTCTCTCATTTATAAATCAAAGTTGTTTTATTAATAACAAACCAAAGTCTGGCTGTAAAGCTGCCAACGTGCCACGAGTGGAAAAACATTCAGCTGCACTTCTCACAACTTTGCACCGCTGCCTTTGGTTTTCCTTTCAGCACATTGATGACAAAACTCAGTGAAGGATAGAAGAGAGAGAGCAAAGGGGAGCAAGACCGCCATACAGTGTCACTGCATCCCAGTGTTGTTCAGCTCACTACAAGTGAGAAAGACGGGGACAGATGGAGGAAAGAGCAAAGTACACAGGGCGAAAGAGGAATCCATTACCTTCAGATGGAAACACGGGGATGGGAGGCGTATATAGAAAGACACATGGAGAAGATTGAAGACAAAGCAGAGGGAGAGGACAGGGGGCTCTTGGGGAAAGAAACAAAAAAAAAAGATTAAATGAATACGTCTGGTGTTTTTAAGAAAGAAGGCACGTGGTGGCGGCGGGCTGGGAAAGTGTGTGTAAATGTAAAGTGAGAGAAAGACTAACAAGAGACGGCTGTGGGCTGTTTCCCTTCCTCTCAAAGCCAGATGTGTTTTGGGCCAAAGTGGGAGATAGAAAGGAAGAGAGAGGAAGAGAAACAGAGGTAGAGACAGGTCCAGAGATTGAGACAAATGGAAGCAAAGACAGAAAGAGTTTCTCTTTTTTTGTCATGTGGATTGTAGATTTAGCCTCAAAGGCTTATCTTGTGTGTGTATGTGTAAAAGAAAGTGAGAAAGAAACCAGCTGCATAACAATGGAAAGGTGTGCTGAGGACCTAACTGCTTGTGAATTTCTCTTAATTCAGCGTGAGGACTGGCAGCTGTGAGTGTGTTCAGACATTTGATCAGATTGTATTTGGTTAACGTCCTGCACCCTCCTCTGTCTGCGTGCGTTAAAGGCACAGAGCCAAGTAAAACAAACATTTATCACCGGCTCAGCCTCTGAGTCACATCTCCTGTGTGGCTCCATTGTAGGAAAACAAACATTATCTGCATTCCTTCCTTTCATAGAAAGTGGATATTGATTCCTGAATGCATCGTGGGGATTTCGGGCTCTTATCCCAGAATTCCAGAGATGGTCACAGAGGATTTCACTTTGGAATAAAAAAGGTTTTGAAATGTTTGTGGGGACGTTGAGATGTTGAACACACATGCATCCATTGACAGAGAGTTTGCTGTATGTTTGTTTATTCATTGTTTTTGTCAGTTATGATTCTGAAAATCTTTTGAGGAAATGATTTAGATTTGTGCAAATCTGTCTTTTTGACATGGAAAGCATCATCGCACACGCGCACACCCTCATTTGACTTCTGGATCATTAACCTATTCCGCTTGTTTAGCTCATCCCATCCTCGAGGAGGGAAACTACGTTAAAGCTATAAGCGCTTTCCTGGTTTCCAGCCCTGGCAGTGTGACTCTGGTCTTCTCAATGGCAGCCACTATTCACCTCATATTCAAAAGTAAACATGCAGGCACGCACACATTGAGACTGTTGGTGCAACAGCTTCCTCCTCAGCTGGAAGCGTGTGTCTGTGTGTGTTCGCGTGCGTGCAGTCGGGGGAAATCTGTGTTGTGAATTCTAAGCCACCTTTTAAGGACAGTATGAGTGTGTCGGTTGTTAAGTTACAGGCCTCATGTAGTAATGCCAGTGTTTACGTGCACATGAGTAGAAAGGAGATGTGTTCAGTGTTCTTCCATATTTCAGTCTCTTCGAGTCTTCTCATTCCTTACCAAAGGTGGCAGTTACAGCTCCAGTGTTGGAGCCAGGAATAGGTGGTACAAACACTGTTGTCTTTGTGTGTATCCCAGAAAGACAGTTACTCACCCCGTTAAGTATTACTGGCTGCTCTGCGTCTCTTCCTATAAAACTGAACATCTTATTCCAGGAATCATCGTCCACCTAGACGCATGCACACGGACAGGGAACATTCATTCGGAAACTTGAGATTGTTTAAGGAGACTTTTATGGCCGTTAATATTATCATAACATTGAGAATGACCGGCTGTAAATTGTACTCTGTTTTGCCATAGTTTGAACCCGACGTCCAGGCTTCATAATAGATGATGTAAGCCAACCCTCTCCCGCTAGTCACAGCTAATAAAGCACTTGGGACCTGCACGCACAGTGACCAACCACTCCCTTCTCACACACACACACACACACACACACACACACACACACACACACCCACACACCCAACATGAGCAGGCATGTGGCTACAAGGTGGCATTTTACGTTCAGGGAGCTGAAAGCAGGATGTTGGTTTACAAGCATGTTGTGACAGGTACAAATAGTCGTGTTTTTAAACCTTACATAATCCAACAGGTTATTTTAATGCTACTGATCAACACAGTCATTATTACTAGGAAGGGAAAATAGGCCTGGATGTTGGATTCAGAGCAGTGTGTGTTGTGAAGACATGTGATTCAGCCGTCTTATCTTATGTTGAGGGTGTGAGAGAGTGTGTTCATTGTATGTCGGTCCACAACACTTCCACTGTATCACTGTTCACTTGTAGCACTTCTCAGAACAGTTCTTCACAGTCAAAGAAATGGGCTAATGGACCAGTTAGAAATAGGGCATCAGATGCAACTTCATTGAATATCTACCAACAAGTGCTGTAATGATTTGTCTATTGACATAAAATGAACACCAACTCATCATGACCAGCTTCTCATTCTGAGAATCTGCTGAATCTTTATAGTTAAAAAAACCTGACTATTGGTTTGGCAGAACAAACGATGTGACGCTGTCATCTTGGGCTTTTAGGAGTTGTAATGGACGGTTTTCACAATTTTAAAGACTAAACTATTTATTGGTGAATAAAAAATAATCAACAGTTTAATTGTTTTCCTTAAAAATAATTGTTACTTAAAGTCATATTTCCAATGACATTAGTTTTTTGGCATTGACAGTAATTCATTAATGTTCTACAATGTGTTTAGGACTGGCTTAGTGTGTTCAGACCAAACGCAAACAGGATTTTTAGCTCGCGATATTCCCGCAAATACCGCCGTTGGAGTGTTTTTTGGAGTATTTCACAGCTTACGAATATTGGCCCTGCCTATGGATGCATATTTTCAGAACTTATCATGTAGTCCTATGGCTTCGCTCACTTTTCTCCAAGCCCTCTCCTTTTTTGCTCTGTCTCTGTACAGTACTGACGTTAAGTCTATTCACGTCGCCCGACTACATTGTTTTTAATCGTTTGAGGTTCAACTGCCGCTCTTTTTAATCGCGCCATCTTTTTGCGCCCTCTTCTTCTGCAATGGTGTAATGGTATATCGGCTGCAGAATTGCCGCCACCTAATGCCTATCCCCATGAACCAACTCCTAATAATCCATAATGGTAGTGGTTGTAAACAAACATTTATTCGCATTCTCTTTTGCCGGTTTTTCTTGGATGGAAACCTTGCTTCAGACTGTTTAAATTAAAAAGCAAATACTTTGCTGACATTTTATTGATAAGAAGAAACCATTCGCTACAGCTCTGTTTGAATACACAAAATAACCTAACCACACGCACATTCTGAGGTTTTGCTTGGAACCGAGTCCTCCACATATGTGGCGACCGTAATCATGAGCATCGTGTGCTGCTGCGTCACTTTTTTCTGCTGATCGTATCAGTGCAGTTTCTGTATGATATATGGGACATAAAAGCCACATCAATATATGTGAACAATCAGCAGAAAACAACCACACACAATATTGGAGTTACTGCCAGTACTACTGAGGGAATGTAGAGCTCACTAAGTCTGAAAGCAAAGGAGGCTAAAAGTAGAATGCACTTCCTAACATACCTTGGGAGATATTATGATTCTCTATTATCAAGACTTTTCCAGCTTCTCTGTGGGCTTTGGGGAGAGAAGCTTGAGGAGGGAAAGTCTGGAAAACCCCAGTCTTTCCCTGTGGGCTGTCAGGAATGACCAGGATCTGCCAGGAGAAGGTGGGGGAACACCACTGGAACGACTGATGATTGAAGGAGGGAGGGAGTGAAAAAAAGAATAACTTGAGGGAAGAGTGGAAGGAGAGGTGGTAACGGGGGACAATGGAAGAAAGAGTGGAGGAAAAGAAGAAACAAAAGGACGGAGTTTGAAATGGGTTAGAGGAGCAGGGAGGAAAGGAGGGTAGAGGGGACTTGAGGCCTCGACTAGGGGCCAAACCACAGAGTGCGTCTGGAAGTGATCACAGCGGAGCTGAATGTGGAGGAGGGTGAACACACATATGCAGAAGAATGCACCCTACACACAAAAGACATCTCTAACAGATGTCGACCACATGCATACATATAAGCTACACGCCATATCAAATACCCAACATGTCTTAACACACATGAAACACTCCTATCAGAGAAGAATACACACTGTTGAAATGTGCGAGATGTGAAATGTGTGGGAGTCTGACCAGCGTAAGGATCAGGTAACCGGTTTATACTGGTGAGGTTTCTCATTCTCCTCTTGTCCTGTGTGATGCTTCGACCACAATCAGCCGCTATAAAGTCACATCAAATCTCTTTTCACACGCCAGTGCCAGCTTCTACTCTTCCAAGGACAGTCTGAAATAGCTAATCCCAGTGATTACGCTGGCAGTGCCATCTGGCCGGGACAATTTGGTTCAAGTGACGAAATGTCCCAAGATGCACATATGCTGCACCAGGGGGCTCGACTTATCGGGGGTCGTTTATACTTTATATTGAATCTGAAGCAGGATATAGCTGGATTTGTGTACGCAGCGAGAGAGTGTTTACATGCACTAAAAAAACATTTCTGGAAGAAAATCTGGTTATTGTGAGAAATCTGAGAGTGCATTTCATGCATTGTGGTAACCTGTAAAATCTGCATATTTATGAACCAGGAATGGATAATTCTCTGTGTACTGCTGCCAGACCACAGAGTGCCGTTTATTTCCTTTACAGCCTCCTGTTCAGCTGTGGAAACTGATTTATTGAGACTGCTTGAATCTTCTGTTCTTATTTTAGCGTCAGTTTCAGTTTTAGCCATTTCACTCCTGAAAATAATGATATTTTCTTTCAATACTCTTCCTGTGACAACTTGTCATGCATGTGTATAAACTGCATTAGCGATGCATTTAAGTACAGTATATACACATGTCTGGGGCGGTGCGATCCTCAGCTCCTCCTCTCCACATGTCGAAGTGTCCTTGGGCAAGATACCAAACACTAAATTGCTCCCGAAGGCTGTGCCATCAGTGTGTGAGAGTGTGGGAATGAGCATTAGATTAGATCCTGATGAGCCTCTGCCATCGGTGTGTAAATGTGTGTGTGAATGTGTGTGTGAATGGCTGGATGTTGACATGTAGTGTAAAAGCACTTTGTGAAGTCAGAAGACTAGAAAAACGTCCATTTACTATTTACCACGGCTGAGAAACAACTCTAATGCTTTACTTACACACTGTTTCTGTAAACTTCAGTAAATGACATTTAATAAATCAGGTTACTGCAGAAAGCTGACGGTAACTGGGTTTCTTAAAATCTTGTCCGGCAGCGGTTCAGTCAGTAGGGGCTTGGACTGTGAGCCGTAGGGTTGCTGGTTCAAGGAGTGTGACTGCTACTTGGAGAGGTCCCAGTTCACCTCCTGCCCTGCCGTGGTGCCCTTGAGCAAGCAAGGCACCGGACATCCCCCTTCCCCCCTCACTCCCATTACTCCCCGGGCGCTGTCCTATGAGCTGTGGCTCCTAGTACTAGACTCCTGGTACTAGGATGGGTTAAAAGCAGAGAACACATTTCACTGTGTGCTGTGTGCTCTGCATGTGTGACCATTAAAAAGAGGGTTTCATCCCTCCAAATCTTAAATCTTAAATCATGTCATTTTTCTGCGTGAAGTAAGTGTACTGGTTTCCCGTGCAGAGTGAGGGGATTTACTGAAGGTAGCAGCTGTGATCTCTGTATTAGTCTGCTTTCACTCTGCAGGTAAAGGCAGGTGTGGACATAATATCATGAACACCTGTGCAAATGCTGTTCAGTATTTAGATTAAATATAACATCAATATAATAACAAAAGGTTTAAATTATGATAAAACTCTTATTAAAGTAACACTTCACCCTCAAATTGAAAATGTGTAAATGAATTACTCACCCAGTGTTACTTTGTTTTTCTCGCATGTCTCCTCGGTGAACGAAGAATTAAAAAAAATACAATACATTTTTCTTCACAAATTCCAGATAGCATAGGGTGAGGAATTAATATGCAATCGGTCATTTTGGGGGTGAAGTTTTCCTTTTAATGGCTCGTTGGGGTCTTCTGCATTACAATTGCTAATGAGAATCATGATCACTCTATTAAATGTCAGTCAACATACAAACTGAGGAGAAACTACTTGATTTCACAAATATGAATTTGAAACGTTTCCAACTGATGACCAGAAAATAACCCCACAGAAACATCCAGTCATCCAGGAGACTCCCATGTGTCTCTGCTGAGTAATGATGGGATCGTTAAAATGCAAATGTGCCATTGCAAATACTTCCAGAACACAATGTGACCTCGTAGATACTCCAGAGCCTGCTTTCCATCATAGTGGAAAGATTAACAGCATCAAAAGATTTACAGTGTGGATTATTAATCCAGAGATCTGATGTGAGTTTTCTACTCCATCTTTGACAAACACTTTACTTTTTGTTTACCCTTCCTCCAGCATTTCTCTCTTCCCCCTTGTCTCTCCTTTTGCTCTCACAGAGCGTTTCAACTATGTTCCAGAGTCAGCTGCATTACTGATGTCTGTGTCGAATGATCTCATCCCAGCTCAGCATGTCTGGGATGAAAATCACTGCATTGTGTGTCTGTTTTTCTGTGTGCTGTGTTGTGTCTACGTTAGGAAAATAGGATATGACTCAAGGGATTTTGGTTTGAACGATGAGTCTGAATAGACATCTGTGGCTGAAAATGCGATTACATTAGATATGCAAGCAAAACATCACACATCACTGTGAAATCGGGGGTAGGTAGGCTGAAAGTTCCCCTTTTCTTCACCTCTTCACACATGAAGCCCCACCCCTCTGAGGAGGCTTTCTTGCAGAGCAAGCACAGCCAGTTCACAGATTATTCCACCCACACACAAGACAATGCGTGTGGGCGCTAACCTGACTGTGTCATGATGTGAAAAGCCTGTGTGTGATAATGAGCCAGGTCCTGTGAGAGTCAGTGTGTTTGTGTGTTTGTGTGTGCGTGCCTGGGCAGCTGCCTCTTGGCACTCACGTACTGTGTGAGCTTGTATGAATATATGTCATCTGTGTAATGAGGGAATCTCCTAATCCATGTCTTTCTGTGCTTTTTTACAGTCCACTGCAGTCTCTGATGGAGGTGAGTAGACACGTCTTTACAATATCTGACATTCTCAATGTCTCTCTTATTTTTCTCAGGATCTCTTATTGGCTTCCCTGGCTTCAGTGGTTGTGATCTACCTTAAGTAGCATTTAATGGGATGAAATAAACCTCTTATTGTGTTGGGCCCGTCGTCCTGTTCTGAAGTGTAGCAGGGTTATGGCTATGATTCTTTTTGGACACCTCCTTAATATCTGGCCGCTTCCACAAACAACAGACAGTCTGGTTCAACCTGCTCGACGTGTGCCCCACCTCTTCTGCTGAGGTTAAGCAGGCTGCAACATAAAGACAGTCGCACATTTGTAAACAATATCTGCACCTCAACAACTTGTTGTGGGGGATAGGACGTGAGATACGTAACATGATGCTGTTCAGACCCAAAATAAAAGTCTAAATTATTATTATCTTTTATTTAACCCATTAATTTATACCAGTGTGTTTGTGAAACAGCATTGGGAATTAAGGCTGCAACGACCAATTGTTTTCATTATCGAATAATCTGCAGATACTTTTTTCAATGAATCGATTATGAAATGTATCTGGAGAGACTTCAGATCCAAAGTCCAAAGTATATAAAGGTCCAAAGTATACTTTAGCACATGGATTAAAGGCAAACAACTAGATTTAAAGACGTTTCGACGTCAGGTGTGTCTTCAGAGTTGACTTCGTCCTTAGTCTATGAAATGTCAAAACAACTTTTTAAATGGCGCTCACAACTTCACAGAGCTTAACGTAACGTCTTCAAAGGTCTTGTTTTTTTACATGAAGTCCTAATGCCCACACATTTTTACAGAGAATATTGGAATTGTTTCACTATATCTACTTGCTAATTATTTTTCTGTCGATCAACTTATCGAATAAGCATTTCAGCTCTATTGGGAATTGAATAGTAGTTTTATTTGCATGTCGAACCGTCATTGTTTTTCAGTCTGTGTTGTCTCATCCTGCTGTGTTGTATTGTATTGGCCCTAATTAGAAGTAAACTGTCGGTGTGATGTCCTCAATTAACATGAGCCAACAATAACGAAAGCTCTCTGATTTGGTAGACTTCTAATGGTGCTTTAACGCCTCACATATGCACAATTTATGGCAGATGGGAGATAAAAGAGGAAGAGGAGGTGAGAAACGAGACAAAAGGAGTGCACGGCAGGTTTACAATCAGCGCCAATGTAGAAGTGTTTATAGCCACGTGTCTGTGGAAGAGATGTGTTGTTTGGACGTTCATGTGCATTTTCTGTGGAGAGCGTGATGGTAGAAGTAAACACTAGAGAAGAGGATCCCAGACACTTTATTCATTCTGCACACTGAGGTAATGAGTCGAGAAACTCATTAACTCAGTGAAGGTTAAATGATGAACGTTATCTTAGTTGTTCAAGGAATCCTGTTCCTTGCTAAAGTTGCTATAATATGCTCAATAGTGAGACAGGGAGTGCAGGGCAGGCTGTGTGTCCAGCGTGTACGCATGACATTAGTGTAATGAAGGTGAGACGTTATGTAGGTTACATTAGTGCACGACTCTACTGCCCACTGGCTGCTAACAGCTAAGTAGCTCCCCAGTGATAGTAACTTTAGTAACCGCATGAGAAGAAGCGCTCGGTTCAGTCATTTGCTAAGCGATGGCTATACATTCATCCATCCATGCAAGCCCTGTTTGAAAGGACCACTACTGTAGACCTGATGTTTGAATGAACACAAAACATAATGGTCCTTCCTTGGCCTGCAAATCTGAACAGGTAGTATGTGAGATTAGTTGCGGACAGACAGATTCTCACACACACATACCACCGATTGCTTATGCCTGGAAAAGATAATAATTTGTGAAAATAACATGTAATGCACTTCAAGCCTTTTCAAGACCAGAATAAGTTGACAGATATTCTACCTTGTTCCTTCAGTGTGTGTGTGTGTGTGTGTGTGTGTGTGTGTGTGTGTGTGGCTGCATGGGGGCTGCAGGCTTCATTAGTCTCAGTAGTGGCCTTCCTTTAACAAACTCCTCATCAATAGTGCAGTTGTGTTTGTGTGTGTGTGTGCACGATGTGCTTGTGTACTGGCCGTTTTTTGGTTCCGTCGTCCTTCTGCTCTGAATTATTTATCATCTTAAGGCCTTTGGGTGCTTGTATCACTTACCTGGAAGCTCACAGAGGTGTGTGTGTGTGTGTGTGGTGTGTGTGTGGTGTGTGTGTGTGTGTGTGTGTGTGTGTGTGTGTGTGTGTGTGTGTGTGTGGTCTCTCAGGTTGTCAGCCAGGTTGCTTCTCTCTCCCCTTCTTCTTCTTCTCTCACTGTTTTTCCTCTCACCGCGTTTTCTTCCCTGTGATGTTGTTAACTGTGTGTGTGTGCGTGTGTGAGAAAGTCTCGGACTCTGTGTTCCAACTGGTGTGTTTGAGTTTGAGGGGGCTCTGATAGGCTGAGTATGGATGGAGGGGCTTGGTTACCCCTCAGGATTCGCTACCTTCCCTGCTGGAACCACACGGGTTCCTATCAACTCTACCCAGGTGAGGACACAGCTGGGGCTTCAAGTGCTACTTTAACTAAAGGAAATGTAGATGTTATGCACCGAGGAGCAACACATCAGACATATTGACAGCAGATGATGTTGAGCATCAGTTTAGCTTTAAGAATTGCCCAGTTTAAAAGGAAACCCGACGATCACAAGATGCAAATGTTTTGTTTAATAACTGGTTTTATTTGAACTACCAGCTGCAGGGTTAGCCTGTCTGTACAAATGTGTAAGTGCAGCTGTTGTTGCGAGTCTGAATGGTGTTAAGTGTTGTACCTCTGCTCGGGTGTTTCTTTTCTCCATAGTCATTACAAGATGAAAGTGAATTGAGTGTTGGCTTTAGAAAGAATACAGCGTTAGGAGAAATACTGTCTGTGCTCCTAATACTAAGAATTCTGAGCTCACTGAGATCAGTCATTAACATTTTCTCAGTAACGTCTCTCCAAATGTAATTTTGCATGCTTGGCTAAATGTACCCTCTGTGAATTGTAGATATCTAAATGTACCAAAGTATTTACTAATCTTAAATAAAGCCCCTAAAAACTTGCTTTAAAAGCTTAAGTATATATCTATAACATTAAATATGCATTCACTCTTTGAATATTTCCATTTAATTCCAGTAATGAAGTCTCTTACGGTGTTTGTCAAACTCAAATTGGATTTCATTGATATTTTGCTGATTTGTATAAAGCATTTTACTTTCGCATTTGAAAGATTATTATTATTATTATTATTATTATTAATATCAACATTTTTATTTTGAAGAGGAAAATTTAGGAATATTTGAGCTCTTGTGCATTAATATGAAACAGAGTTTGAGACGCCTTTCTTATCCAGATACTATTGTGTCTGTCTGTGATAGAGCGGCAACATTGACCAGGATCAGTGGTTAAGACAATGCATTGATTAATGTTTGCCTCTCATTCACAGCAACAGATTGCCATTAATAACTCAAGCACGAGCCTTATGAGCTGTTTACTCTACAGTTTGAAAACGAATGAGAGTGAATATGCTGAACCTTTTGTAAAAACTGAATAACATATCGTCGGAAATGTGCAAAAGCGGAAATCACACTGGAATCATTCATTAAAAGCCGAGGCTGAAATCACACAGGACTTCAGCTGTGAGCAGTAGACTCTGCTCTATCAGTTTATTTTCAGTATTTGCGTCGTCTCGGGCACCTGACCGGTGATGCCCTCCCTCTGGCTGTTCTTGTTTTTTGTTTCATCTCAACTGAGCGTCCCACTTTCCACTCATCAGGCCTGAAGCGCTGTTATTCTGGTTATTCTCAGCTTCTTTCTGGGGCCTCTGTTTTGCAGTCTGAAGTCTGTTTACACATTAGTAACACAGACATACTGAGGTCTAGTGGTGGGGGAAAATAACCGTGCACAAAACTTCTTAATTGGTATGTTAAAATAGTGATTATGAGCAGCTGGTGTTCAAGGTGTTCGGGTATTAGTTTAATACTGATGGGACTTGTTCAAGATTAAATCACTAGACTGTGAAATGTAAGTACTGCACAAAGATAACCTGTGCGATGGAGCATGTTGTCAGCAGTTCTTATCTGATGTGAATGGCGTGGATCTGCAGGGACACTTACAGCTAAAGTGGAAGTACATTATGTTTACCAGCCGTGACAACACCGCTAGTAATATTTGCTGTAGCACGATCTACCACAGAAGACGATTTGAATCATTTGCCAGGTGTTTATGTTTATGTCTGTCAGTGGACAGATTTTGTGAACACGATAGTGTTGCAACCTTTACAGGTGTACAGATGAGATGGGTGTGGTCCGAGCAAGGGGAGCGGAAGTGAGGGGGTAAGAAATGGGCGATGCCCCCCCCCCCCCATTTTACGCCCCATGTTGTTTTACACAACTCTCGTGTTCCACAACTACACTAGTTTTGGATTTGACTGTAAAATGCACAACAGTGGAACCTCTTGTGTCCTTGCATACAGTTGTGGTCAAAAGTTTACATACACTTGTAAAGAACATGCATGTCATGGCAGTCTTGAGTTTCCAATCATTTTTAAAACTCTATTTTTTTCTGTGACTGAGTGATTGGAGCACATACTTCTTTGTCACAAAACAGATTTTTGAAGTTTGGTTATTTTATGAATTTATTATGGGTCTACTGAAAATGTGACCAAATCTGCTGGGTCAAAAATATACATACAGCAATGCTAATATTTGGTTACATGTCCCTTGGCCATTTTCATCTCAATTAGGCGCTTTTGGTAGCCATCCACAAGCTTCTGGTTGAATCTTTGACCACTCTTCTTGACAGAATCGGTGCATTCAGCTAAGTTTGTTGGCTTTCTGACATGTACTTGTTTCTTCAGCACTATCCACATGTTCTCGATGGGTTTAAGTCAGGACTTTGTGAAGGCCAACCTTAATTCCAGCTTGATTTAGCCATTCCTTTACCACTTTTGATGTGTGTCTGGGGTCATTGTCCTGTTGGAACACCCAACTGCAGCCAAGACCCAACCATCTGGCTGATGATTTTAGGTTCTCCTGAAGAATTTGGAGGTAATTCTTAATTCTTCATTATTCCATTTACTTTCTGTAAAGCACCAGTAACATTGGCAGCAAAACAGGCCCAGAGCATAATACTACCAGCACCATGCTTGACAGTAGGCATGGTGTTCTTGGGGTTAAAGGCCTCACCTTCTCTCCTCCAAACATATTTCTGGTCATTGTGGACAAAAAGCTCATTTTTAGTTTGATCTGACCACAGAACTTTCCAGAAGGCCTTTTCTTTGTCCATGTGATCAGCAGCAAACTTCAGTCGAGCCTTAAGGTGCCGCTCCCTTCTTGCACGGCAGCCTCTCAGCCCATGCCGATGTAAAACACGCTGTGGACTGTGTTGACTGTGGACACTGACACCTGTGTTCCAGCAGCTTCTAGTTCATAGCAGATCTGCTTTTTGGTGATTCTCGGTTGAATCTTGACCATCCTGACCAATTTTCTCTCAGCAGCAGGTGATAGCTTGCGTTTTCTTCCTGATCGTGGCAGTGACACAGCTGTGCCATGCACTTTATACTTACAAACAATTGTTGGCACAGTTGATCTTGGGACCTGTAGCTGCTTTGAATTGGCTCCAAGTGACTTTCCTGACTTTTTCAAGTCAATGATCCACTTTTTCGGATCCGTGCTGAGCTCCTTTGACTTTCTCATTGTAGCGTTTGTGGCTGAGTCTAATGATTGTATCACATGAGCCCTATTTAAAGGGGCTCACCAGCTGTAGTCAATCATATTCACTCACAAGAAGTTAAGAGGCCATGCCACAAATATCATTTGATTGACACAACTTTCTACATTACCAAAATGAATAATTCATGTTGCTGTATGTATATTTTTGACCCAGCAGATTTGGTCACATTTTCAGTAGACCCATAATAAATTCATATAAGAACCAAACTTCAAAAATCTTTTTTGTGACAAAGAAGTATGTGCTCCAATCAGTCTATCACAGAAAAATAAGAGTTTTAGAAATTATTGGAAACTCAAGACTGCCATGACTTGCATGTATGTAAACTTTTGACCACAACTGTACATGGAAAGACAACAAGCAGATAGGAAACAAATATATCTCTAACATTCCCTTAAAAAGATGCAAATAACACATAAACACAGTAAAGACGGTTAAGACAAAATAATATTGTGATATACAGTATATTATATCCCATTCCGGCGCTTATAGTAGATGATATCAGGTAATATCAGTATCGTAGGGATTGTATGTGTGAAAGTGTGCTGTAGGGGTGGAACAGGAAACCACTGCAGGGACACGTGTGGGTCGAGGAGGATTCACTGGACTGCTACTCTGGCTTTATCGTAGGCATGGGACACACACAGAGAGAGAATAAGCAATTAGTTTGAACAATATCCCCCATGGTAGACCAGACCACCCAATACTTATCTTGTTGCGAATGTTCACATACAAAACAAAAAGTACAAAAAACCAGTATGCATAAAAAAAGCTTTATGATAACTGCACCCTAAAACAAATTGGGTGGTACCCAGAGACTTTCAGCCCTACTGAAGTCACTACAACTATTTGATGGTGTGTGTATTTGTGTGTGTTGTACAGAACTCAACAGCGTGGAGCTGCAGGGCTGCAGCAGCGACAACAGTCTGAACAGTAATGCCAGCCTGCCCAGCGTTCAGAGCCACCGGCGCCACACTGAGAGAAGAGTGGCCAGCTGGGCTGTCTGCTTCGAGAGACTGCTGCAGGACCCCGTGGGAGTCCGCTACTTCTCGGTAATATAACAGCACTTGGCTGCTGCTGTATGTCGGCACATTCACAGAACGGGCTATGTTTCCTTCCAACTAGCAGAAGGACTTTAAGCAAGCCTTTCTGATGTTGCAAAGTTAAAAGCTAAATCACATTTGCTTCTGTCATGTGGGTTTCTTCTGACTTTGTGTGTATATTAGTTGGCCTCATTTTTTATGCTTGTGTTACAGGAGTTCCTAAAGAAAGAGTTCAGTGAGGAGAATATCCTGTTCTGGCAGGCTTGTGAGTTCTTCAGCCACGTTCCCTGAGAATGACAAGAAGCAGGTAACACACATGCAGGATATTGTTTGATCACACACATGCTCACCCGGTTACCTTAAACTCTTGAAGAAAACAGTTTTTCTCACATGGCTCCACGGTGAACGTAAATGGGAGCTGCAACAGAAAACAGAAAAACGACATCAAAACATCCGTTTACAAACTCTCACACAACTCATGCAGTACAATCGCGAGACTGTTTACGTGTTTTACCCAGTAAGGTTTGAGTGAATGCATGTATTTGGGAAGTAGTTGGCTCCGTTTTTGGATTCTTTGTTCACCGTGGAAGCATGCGAGAAAAACTATGTTTTCTTAAGAATTCAAGGTAATACGGGCTATAAAGTAAATGTTATGCAAATGATCATTTTTAGGGTGAAGTATTCCTTTAATCAGCTCTCTTCATTCCTCCTCTTTTCTTTCTCTCTATTATCACCTTGTCTTGTTATCTACACCTCAACCTTCTCCAGCTCTCTCAGCGCGCCAGGGAGATTTACAACAGCTTCCTGTCCAGTAAAGCCACAACACCGGTCAACATAGACAGTCAAGCTCAGCTCGCTGACGACATACTAAACGCCCCTCGACCTGACATGTTTAAGGAGCAGCAACAGCAGGTAGCGTATAAACACAAACTCTGTCAAACAGCAAGATCCAGGAGCTGTACTTAGAAGACACTGACCTCTGACCTTCCTCGTGAGGAGGAAGTGAAAAGAGGTTTTCCCTAAGGGGCAAATATATTATTACTCATAAAACTGAATCACAACAGACCTCTATTGAAAGTGTACTAGTAATACGGGACACATAAGGTCAACTATTCTTAATTACTTGCTTACTAGCATGGTGGATGTGAATGGCTTTTTATTATCCTTATTTATTTCAACAGCTGAACTCTGATCTCACACACACAATCAAGTACCACTGTTTGGGGAGCACGGGAGGACAGACACAATATATTTTTGTAACCCTACAGATTTTAAGACTCCAAGAAAATATGCCTTTGTATGCTGTGAACTTCAACAACCTCAAGATGCTGCGATTGGGATATTAGACATTTACTTTAAATTTGACCTTTGACCATGTACTTTCAACATCTTTTTGTCATTCATTTTTTCTTTCCCTCTGTTACTCTTTAGTTCTCAATCCTCTCGAATCATCTCCCTTTCTCCTTTCATTCTCTGTCTTACTCATTTTTGTTTCAATCCTTTTGCCATTGCATGTTTTTCCATCTCCTTTCCTTTCTAGTTCTGTCTTTTTCTACCCTCCTTTTTTTGTGAATTTGTTCATTCCTTCCTGCATTTTTCTGTTGCCCACTGATTACTCCTTTCCTTCCTTTTCACCCCTTTAGATCTTCAACCTGATGAAGTTCGACAGCTACACACGGTTCCTCAAGTCTCTGCTGTACCAGGAGTGCATGCTGGCGGAAGTGGAGGGCAGGCCGTTGCCTGACCCTTACCATATCCCCAGCAGCCCCAACTCCAAACACAGCACCACCAGCTCCGACCGCTCGAACCTGTCCACACCCAAGAAGGTAGCACCGCAAAGCCTCCACAAACACTTCCACTTGACTGCGTCTCGTCACAGTTTTCATAATATTAGTGTTGGGAAACATTGAAACATTGGTAAACAGATTTGGGAAAATCTAATATTGCTTAATTCAACCACTTGACACAATGGAAATTGTATGTGGATTTTAATTGGATGAGAATCACATAAACATGTAAAATGAACCTCGACCTGACATGTTTAAGGAGCAGCAACTGCAGGTAGCGTAGAAACACAAACTCAAGAACTAATTTAATGAAACCTCGAGGTGATTAGCAACCAAATCTGTCAAACAGGAAGATCCAGGAGCTGTACTGAGATGACACTGACCTCTGACCGTGAGGGGGAAGTGAAAAGAGAATCACAGAATTAGATTTTTTTAAGAGCTATATTGTGATCTAGTAGAAGAGATGAAACATTTTGTGTGTGTGTGTGTGTGTGTGAGGAAATCTGGTTTGTCTGTGTGCATTTCTGTGTGTGTTCTCCCATTGGGTTGCATTCATCCTTTGGTGGGTTTGTTTGCATTCACATCTGTGTCTACCCCTCTTCATTCATTTTGTTTGTGTCTTATAGGAGGACAAAAAGAGCAAGTCGGGCAGGTCCTTAAATGAGGACAGTCGGGATGATTCAGGAGACCGGAAGAAAGGCATTTTCTTCTCTTGGTCCCGCAACAGGAGCTTTGGCAAAGGCCCGAAGAAACGAGAGCTGGCCGACATCAACTACAGTCAGTAGTGTTAAACGTGTTTAAAATTGTATTCAAATTGGAGGTCTATTTTTAATGTTAGATATAGAGGTTTGGAATTATCCCCTGGTTTGTCTTTCTTTTAGACACAACTGATGAGTGTATTCTTTTTCAGATTTCTCTGGCAGCAATGGTCGCCGTGAATCCCAGGGCTCACTGTCTTCAGGAGCCAGTCTGGAGCTGGGGGGGTCGGGGTCGGGGAAGAACGAGGTCAGCCTGGAATGAGACATCACTACATTATTAGTTTAGACGTTGCAATAATGGGCACAAAGACATTAATTTAAGCACGGAGCAGCTTTATCTGCACCCTCTTCCTCTCAATGTATCTGCTTTAAAAACAACAAAACATTGAGAATAGTGAAATAATGTCATAATGTTGTTTTTCCTCCTCAACTTCTATTTCCATTGTCACTTATCTTTGTGACCCTCCTGTCACTCTCTCCCGCTCTCTGTCTCTGTTTACTTCCGTCAGGGTGATGTTTCCCGTGGTGCAGTATCTGTGTCAACAGAGCGTGGAGGGGGCAGCGCCCCCTTGAGGCAGTGTAACATAAGCTTGCCGGACGGCTCATGTTGCTCTGTGCCACTGAGGGCCGGGGTGTCCATCAGAGACCTGCTGATGGGCCTCTGTGAGAAGCTCTGCATCAACCTGGCAGCTATAGACCTCTTCCTGGTCGGAGGGGAGAAGGTACAACACAAGTGGAATACTTCTATGGTCTTGTTCAAAGCTCTTTAAGTGCTGTGTTACGTGAAAGATGTTGCCTGTAGGGAAGAACCAACAGAATTACACGGGACTCTGCAGTTCCTCTCAGTTTATATGGAGTGCCTTTGTGTAAATGTGGTTTTATGGCCCACAACTTTACTGTTGTGATTCAGTCTCACCGCTCAAAAGGCAATAGTTTGATAACATGTAAGACATCTCAACTTTACAAGGTCACAATATGTCAAACATTTTGTGATACGCTTCTTTTGCACTTTGTCTCTGTGCTTTTATTGTTTTATTTAAAGCACTTTGAATTTCCTTGTTTCTAAAATGTTCTATATACTGTAACTACGCTTGCCTTGTCTTTGAACCCTTGACTGATGATTCTGGATACTTGTAATCATCATTTATTAGAGAGCAGTAATTGTCACATATTTTATCTCTTGTGCGCACACTAGACGGACATCTTTCATAATGACCTCTCTCATATTCTCTGTCTCACTCTCTCAGCCACTTGTTTTAGACCAAGACTGTATGACATTGTGCTCTCGGGATCTCCGGCTAGAAAAACGCACTCTCTTCAGGTACAGTAATAAGCAGTACTCACAATAAGCTTTCTAACACTTCAAACCAATACTAGAAGTAAAACTGAGAGAAATTACTGGTCTTAAAACTACGATTATATGACGGCGTAACAAGTCCATTGTAGAAAGAAAAAAATGACAGAGCCTCGGGAGGGGGCTGAAGTTCTGGAAAAAGTGGTACATTTATGAGAGGAAAAACCACAAATTTACAAGAAAAAAGACTAGAATATTCTCCGAGATTGAAATCACAAATCTATGAGAAAGAAAAAGAATCGGTGAACTAATGTTTTGTCAGGGAACCACATTGCTTCACTATAAGGGACTGCATACCTACAATGGCCCTAATATGCTGATGTACGATTATAACTGACATTGCTGCTACGGAAAACGTTAATTCTGTTTTCTTCTTTTCCAGACTCGACCTGGTCCCTATTAACCGCTCGGTGGGCCTGAAAGCAAAGCCCACCAAGCCAGTGACTGAGGTCCTCAGGCCGGTGGTGGCCAAATACGGCCTGCACCTCGCTAACTTGGTGGCACGCATTGTATGTCCATCCTCATTCTGGCTGCTTGTAGAAAGAAATAGACAGACCGGCAGTGTATGTGATGACATCATATTGTGTGTGTGTGTGTGTGTGTGTGTGTGTGTGTGTGTGCACACAGAGTGGAGAGTTGGAGCCATTAGATCTCGGTCTTCCTATATCCAACCTGGACGGGCTGCGAGTGGTTTTAGATCTTGCAGAAAACACTCCTGGAAAAGGTTAGGAACACACACACAAACACGCAATAAATAAAAAATAAATGTAATATGCTAAATCTCCTTGACAACTTCAAATGTATTGCTGTCTGAATGTCTTTCCTTCCTTCAGCAGACAAACAGAAAGCAGCTCCCTCTAAGAGCCTCGCTCCAGCCTCGACGAGCAGAAACCAATCGACAACAGTAAGATCCCCCCTGCTTCCTATTTCCCGTTTTCTTCTCTCTCTGGAATGTTCCATAACCCACCGAATGTCTCCACTTCCTGGTTGTTGATGTCACGCTACTAAGTTTCTCTCTCGCTGTCATCAATCACCCATGTCTGTTTGCATTGTGTTAAAAATGTGCGCAGGTGTATGATGTGTGTCTCTGTCAGCGTTGGGGCTGTGTGTGTGACTATATTTACTGTCTGTGCAATGTTTCTGTGGAGTCACTCTTGAGGTCCCTAATGTTCCATTATTGTGGTCTGCCTGTGGCCGAATGCATCGTCAACTTTTCTCTCTCGGTTTGCTGGTTCTCTTTCTTCCATAACAAACCCGGAGCCAGGTGATAATAGCCTTGCAGAGCATTGCTGGGTCTCAGAGCCTCGAAGACGCCCTCTGTGCACCTGGAAAGCACGTAGTTGGTGGTGGCAGTAGTATTTTAGAATGCTGTGCGGGTTTTCTTGTTATGATTGTGGCTTTAAAATAATATTTTACCCCCAAAATGATCATTTGCATATCAATTACTCTTCCTGTTACCTTTAATTTTGTGAAAAAACGTTGTTTTTCTCGCATGCCTGGTAAACGAAGAATCCTTGATGAATTGTAAATGAAACAAAATTTAATTAAAAGTAAAGGCTGCAAAACTATATCCAAATATCCGTTTACAAACTCTCACACAACTCGTGCTGTTTCATCAAAGTCTCATTTATCCAGTTGTAAGCTCACAACTTCCCAAACACAAGCATATTCCCTAAAACTTTACTATTTAAAACACTTTAGACTTCCTCCGTTTTTTGATTCTTCATTTACCGTGGAGGAATGTGAGAAAAACAAAGTTTTCTCCAAGAGTTCAAGATAATACGTACTGAGTAATTGATAAACAAATGATCATTTTGGGGGTGAAGTATTCCTTAAGTATTGATGACCATCTGTAAGGGTTATTGCTCTCTTGGTTGATTTGAAAACGCTCGTTGTTTTCCACTTAAAAGCAGTAGTGTTGCTTTAAGTAGTAGGAAATTGGTCCCTCTGGTGTTGTGGTGTGCGTTAACGTTAACCTACATGTTGGTGATGCTTAGCACACACAGTGTTAAGCATTGTGCTTGTCTGAATGGAACATCCAACCTGTCTTTCTATTAGAATTGAACATAGATATGTTTCACAAGAATTATTCTCAATGCATGTCATTGATAATGAATTACACAAAACCCACAGATTCATTATCATCATTTAATTGTCCTTCTCAAAAGCCTTATCATTACCTGTGCCCCCCCCCCCCACCTCCATCAAAATTGTTCTCATTTTACAATTTGTCACCTTCCCCACCATTAGTAGCACTAGTCCCTATCGTGTTGTCATTATTTGCGCCCGCCGTGACTCACCAGGGCTCCGCTCTCCTTGTGGCCCCCAGGGTGAGGACAGGCCGTCAGGGAAAGCCGGTTCAGCCCACCCCCATGGGGAAAACGGCAAGACTGGGCCCAGCCCTGACACAAGCAGCCAGCCCTTACCCAACCACTCTGTCTCTTTCCATAAGGCTCCGGAGAAAAGAAAGCAGAAAAAGATTAATATAGATGAAGCTGAAGGTAAAGACTGAACGACCTCCCTCCCTCTCTCTCTCTTTTGTTTCCGTAGCTTGGTTGCTGTGATCACACTAACCCTTTGGCCTGTCTGCCGTATTGCAGACGCAGCACCTTCCAAAGCTAGCTACATGTAGCACAGTCACCTCTGCTCACACTGAATGTAGCTTTGACTTGTCTAACTGATTAATACAAACCCTCTGCCGCATGCTTTCTCAATTACAATGGAAGAGTTTTCAAGATGTTGTTTTGGATGATTATTCATTTATGTGTGTGTGTGTGTGTGCGTGTGTGCGTGTGTGCACATGCATGTGCGTGTGCTTCTGTGTGTGTGTGTGTGTTTCTGTGTGTTTGTTTCTGTGTGTGTCCGCAGAGTTCTTCGACCTCATATCCAAAGCTCAGAGCAACCGAGCAGACGACCAGCGAGGCCTGCTAAGCAAAAGCAACCTGCAGCTCCCAGACTTTCTGCGCTTGTCGCCAGTGGCAACCAACAGGGCTGCGCCCCCTCCCTATGACCCCGAGCCCAGTTGCTCCACCCCTTATTCCCGTAACCCCAACAACGGCAGCCTCCCTAGCAGCGGTCGCGGGGGCAATAAGGCAAACAGCAACGACAGGGGAGGAGGGGGAGGCGGCGCCTACTTGCTCAACGCGAGCCATCAGTCCCAGAGCTTGGACTCTGCGCTGGGAACTGACAGTGGAGGGGGGAGGAAAGCCAGGCCGCCTCCTCCGTTTCCTGCCACCATCTCCCCCATCCACCCGTCCACCCAGGGTGCCCAGCGTGCTCTCCTCCAGGACTCCAGGGGGGAATCTGTCCAGATGCTGGAGGAGGACACGCTGTCCGACCTGACTCTTGTGGGAGAGGGGGACATTGACAGCCCCAGCCTCAACTACGTTACTCCCTCAGCCCTACAGTGCAGACCCCACCCCCGACCCCAACAACAAGCACAGGACGGGCGGCCTAGCTCAGGTACATCCCCAGTGTGAACTCTAAAAAAACTTTTTAACTTTCACCTCTTCCTTCACCTGACTGAGCGGGATGGGAAACCCAACAAAGTCAGTTTGAAGTTCCTTGTTGGTCACACTTGGCCCAGAATGCATCCAGGTCTCCCCCCTTTATTTCAGAAATCACTTTCTACTGTGTTATTAAAATGACAGAACTTTTGATGTAAAATACAGTAAGTGACTGAGCTTTCATTACATGCCGTAGAAACGAGTGTTTAAATGGTCAAACAATGGATATAGTGATGTATGCACTACCTTGCTGCCAGCATCTACTGTGAGTCAACAACATCCTTAAGATAAACTAGATCAGACGCATAAAGAGAGGAAAAATGGATGCATTAGGCTCGGAAATAACTTGTCTGGACATTTCCTCTGTGTGGTTTGTATCTGTGTGAACTTTTGAGCGGACTTGCTGTGGATTATTTTCTGGAGACGTTAACTCGAGGACGAGCTCCTGATGAATTGGTGACGACCAGTGCCAAACTCTCTCCTCCGCCCCTCTCCAGTGTACAGAATCTAACAATGCACTTTAGCCAATTACAAACAAGACTTCACACATCTTTACTCATTTTTTAAAATCATTTTCTCCCTGCTTTTTATTTTATTTTTTACTTTAACCTTTCAAAGTGTTTGTTTCGTGCTACAGCTGTAGGTTCAGAAACATATATTTGCTAACAATCACTAGCTGTTCCAAATCCACATCTACATGACCCATGTATTCTTTTTAACTTATTACATGCTTTTGAGCACACTGCATGCCTGACCCCATAAATACAAACATGTCACAGTACCATGAATCCACACATATGCTCAGCTGTTTCTTTATCGACTCAAGCACAGTATGCTCTGTGCCTCCACCGCTGTTCCCTCACCTCAGGCATTTCTCGTGTCACTCACGAAAACAGACTGCAGCGAGTGAACACACATGCAATCTCGCTGTCTGACCAAAATGATCCAGAAGTGTCTGCACTGACTGTGCATGAGCTGTCTTCCACCTCCATGTTTCTTCTTTGCACTTCATCACACAGAGGCATCCATTTTTTTTCCTTTTTCATTCGACAGTCTAGCAGTTCGACTGTGTTCTGAACCATCTTTTCCTGCAGGATAAATTGGACAAGTCCGTTTCACTTTTTAAAAAGTTTTCCCTCGTACTTCTTCCTGTACTATATCCTCAAAAACACATTAATTTATCCCTCGTCCCTTTTTCATTTTTACGGTCTATCAGTTAAAAGTATTAATTTGTATATAGTCAACTTTGTGAAAACACCGTATTACTGTAGTCATCGTTGAATCGCAGTGCAGCCAGGCTGCTTCTTCAGTTGTGTCACGATAGAAATCAATTCTCCTCTCTTCTGTTCAGTTGGCTGTACTGTCTGTAAATAGATCAAATAAATGTTTTAAAGGTTGAACTCTCTGTAGAGCCTCATGTGAGCGGCCTCCTTTCTTTTCTTAGACTTTTAATAATATCTGTGTGACTGAGATCTTTCTTCAGCTCTTCTGTGCATGTGGACCAGTGGTGAAATGTAAAAGTACATTTACTAAAGGATAGTTTTGAGGTACTTATTCTTTACTTAAACATTTCCATTTGCTGCTATACTTTTTTTTAAACTGATTTTATTTTGTATCAAACTAATTCTTCAATCAAATACACGACCTGTTGACAACGAAGGTCATAAAACATTTTCAATTATCGAACAGAGTTCTTAAGAGGAATAAACCTATTTCAAGAAAATAGTGCAAGTAAAAAGAAAAACAAAGTAAAATAATCTCTGCAGCTGTACAGTAATTTATTTCATGATGTACACCCGTCTCCGTCTCTTGGTACATTGTTCCACTGGAGGGAGGGGGGATTATTGGAACCAAGAAAGAGTTTCATTTTCCTTGCAACTAACAATAATACCCTTAAGAATTACAAATGATATCCAGCTGCTTTACTTTATACTTTTGGGTACTTTTTCACATAAAAAGACATGATTGTTGTATAAAATCTGGTGAATTGTTACAGATTAAATTGCACAAAGGTATATTGAATACGGCTCCACAACATTAAAATGCTGCTTACACGTTTGTGCATCAGTAATAAATTATAATAGTTTAATTTTCAAATCAGAGCTTATGGAGTTCCATATTGTTGTATTGCTGCTTTTACTTAAGTAAAGCATCTGACTACTTCCCCCACCACTGGGACTAACTAGCTAATATTGGCTTTATCTTAGGTTATCAGACTCAAATGTCTTAAACTGAAATTGATCAACAGTTATCCTGATGGAAGTGATTTTTCAATACCAGCCAAGAGATGCTTCAGTTGATTTTTCCTCTGACCTCCATCTGTACAACCTCACTTCCATTTATCTTATTTGATATTCCTCTCCTTCTCTCTCTATTGCCTCTATAGATAGTGTGCAAACACGTGACTAAACTGTGTGACGTATGCGTGCGACGCCATTTTGGATGAAAAACAAATCAACAATGGCGTCTAAAGTGAACAACAGCAATACAACTCCGACTTCTTCAAAGTATTGTGACTCTCTGGAGTCCTCTGCAAAGGCAAGATTCAGAGAGAAAGTCCAAATTTGCGGCCTGTGACCCGTACACGTGAGCCGTCGGATTATATTGAGGATTTAGATTCATTACCACCGATTGAATATCCGGATATTGTGAACTACCTTGTGCTACAAACATCGTGGGCAACCAACGCACAAATGAAGGCATACAAGAGCTTAGATGCTTATAATGTCTTTGTTTCTGGCTGGGTTGGTAGTCTTCTTACCAAACCACTGAAAGATGACAGGGTGCTCGTCCATGCCCGTGTAAATCACTCTCAAAGAGCTCGAGATACACCGCTCAAGCCGTGGTTTGTGAGTGAGAAGAGCGGCGATGTTATCCTCGCACACTGTGATTGTATGGCTGGATTAAGCGAAGCATGTTCTCACATTGGTGCTTTGCTTTTCGCAAGTGAAGTAGTCTCAAGAATAAGCAAAACAAAAACATGCACAGAAGAAAAAAGCAAATGGCTGCTATTATAAAGCTTTGCCGCTTCTCCTAGTGATGAGAAGTAAGGTCTTACAGTGTTCGGGTATATCATAAGAACAAATGTTTAACGTAAACAATGAAAACATAGCTTTAGCATGAGCTCTTACCAGATATAAAGTGGACGCCACACACACGGGTGAATTGTGCTTTTTCTTCTGTTAAATCCTCACGAGTTATGTTACTAAACCAGCTTACGGCGTTCAGTAGACAGCAATTCATCCCTCTTTTGTGGATCGTTGTTTTTGATGATTGTAGGAAATCTAAAGAACCGTTTCTCTGGGTCACGAGTAGCGTTATGACCACAATTATACACTGCGCACAAGGTTGGCATTTTCTTTCAATCTTAGACGTTTAAATACAAAGAAAATTACGAAGCGTTGCTGCAACTCACACGTGAACGGGCGCCGTCTTGGTTGTATATACATCCAACATGGCTGACTTACGGGTTGGGAAATAAGCGTGATGTCACATGCACACGATCTATAGTGTGTGTGTGTGTGCGTGTGTGCGTGCGTGCGTGCCTCTGCAGGACAGGGCTTTTGTTTCTGGGTACAAAGGCTTTTGGGGGGATTGGGTTATTAGCTATGCATGGTTTCCCCTCTGCTCAATGCCTTCTTAGGCAAGCTTTGTCATGCTGGGCTCTCTGGTAGCCCACAAACAAAACTAGTTTCTGTGTCATCCTAGTCCTCACTCACACACACACACACGCTCATTTCCACTTTACACATATGTGCTCATGCTCACCTACAAACACAGAGCGTCTTTTGGATCACATGATGATCTTATTCTGTGGCGTTTTTCATGCAAATAATTCTTCAGTGTTATTGAGTTTTGTGTTTCCTGACGTGACAACAGCAGCAACTATATTTAATAGTCTGTATAATTAAGCAAAACCTGACAGAGACTGAGAAATGTATTGCACCACATTCTTCCCTCTCACTTACACACACTGACACACTTAAGACTCTGTCTCTCTGTGATGTATGAGTCTGTGGGACTGTTGGAAGTGTTCACAAGAAGACTGTCAGGAAAATAGATAGGAAAGGAAAAAAACAAGGATTTGTGTCTATGAGGACATTGGATACAGGAGTTATAGTGTTATAAATATTTCAGGATTAGGGTCACAAAACAGCTTTAAGGAGACCATAAGACTAATTTGTTCAAACACACTTGAGTAAAATCCATTTTGTATGTCATGGAAGTGCTGAGATTTCTTCAAAGTAAACCAATCTCTGGGTGTAATTCCTGTTTTTATGCTGAAGGACGCAATGAGTTATCTCATTGTAGCTGTAATTGCATGGGAAACCCTTGTTCACACAAGCTGTTATATGAATACAGTTAGGGCTTTGGTGCTTCAATTCATTGGCTCTTCCTGGGACCATTGCCCGTGTCCACTGCTGGCCAAAAATAATAATTGCCTGCTGTGCATCAGCACAATTTAACTTATCATCTCAAATGGCTCCATCTGTTGGTGAGAAAAGGAATAAAAAATGGTATTTATTTAAAATAATTAATATTTTCACTTAAAATATGTTTTACTTAATCAAAAGAGTGAGAAAGAAAGAGTAGTTTACGGGTGTACTTGTATGGCACCATCATCAAAGGCCTTCACACAGGTGTTTGCAATACAAATGGTACGGATGTAATTTGTCCCAACATCAAAGCTAACACAGGAGTGAGTGAGATGTGCATCAACTACGCCCACACTCCTGAGGAGAGGACTAATCAGGCATTGAGTAGAAACACCTGTAGACCAAAGGGTGTGTAGTGTGTGTTTAAACACAACATGACCTCTTCTTTTGTAAAGCTAACTCTGAAACACAGACTTCAAAAGACCTTTGTTTTGTACTTTCGAAACAGGTCATCTTACTTTTCGTGGGTAAGTAGGAAGGCCTTGTAATATACTGTTACTGTATCTACTGTATTTCCCCAGTCCAGAGACATGCTAGCTGCTCTGTGAGGTTGTTTGAGCTAACATTAAATGCTAATAAGCGTGTTGTTACACAGTGAAAATGCAGGTATACAATGTTTACCATGTTTCCTTAGTTAGCATTAGAGTGGTAGCTTGTTTGCTAATTAGTAATAAACACACTACAGCTGAGGCTAATGGGAATGTAAAAGTAAAAGCTGTTATAATTCAAGTGGTCTGAGAGAACTAGATGTCTGCACCTACTCTAGTTTTCAAAGATTGAGACTGTTTCTTTTGATAACTAATACATACTTACTACTGAAAATCTAGCCTGTAACGGGGGACTTATCACAGGTCATTTCAGAGAGAAAGTTCCAATTGGATTTTCTACAAAAGCAGATGCAATATCCTGCAGAAAGAAAGCATTGGCAACAACTGCCTACATTGCAAAGCAACACTAAAAAAGGTTCTTATTAAAACGTCTGACAATGAACGCAACAAAACAATAGGCCTATTGGTAAAGTGTTTCAAAGATGGAGAGAAAAGGTTGGCAATAGTTTAGCCTTCTGCCAAAGGCTCACAGCTGTGGATAATTCAAGTTCATGTTTGTAGAGAGTCTCAAATCGCAGTGACATCTCAAAGGGCTTTACAGGGCCACTAGTTGACAAAGAAACAAGGTTATTCTCATAGAAGTGGTGCTATATAACAGTAACAGACACGATGATGTGAGAAATGAACGACTAGTACTCCTAGATGTTGCTGTATGAAGCGTGTGTGTACCCCAGTACTCTGTGGAAGGGGCTTAGGACAGAGGGAAGGGGGGGGGGGGGGGGGGGAAGTTGCAGGATGAGGGCTGTATTTTCAAATTCTGACTTTTTCTGAAAATTGCATCGGCCTACCGAAGCTTTAAGGTTTCCTCAAAGTTATTACAAATCATCCTGTCCAAACCCAATTTCATGCCAATCCTTCCAGCACATATTTCAGTCTGCACTAAAGTATTGGACCTCCATAGCCATCCATACAGGCGTGCCACTAGCATTTTAAATAATAAAACCCTGGAATGAGAACAGCAGGGAGAGCTTTTTATATCTATCCTTCAACTTGCACTATTATTTTACTTGTTTACTTTGTCACGGCAAACATTTTGACTTATCACAGCAGGAAAAACCCGGGTGGAACCAATAACATTAACAATGTGCGTGTCCATTATAATTAATTACACCTGTGTTTTTCCTGCTGTGGTATGTCGAATGTATATTGTAAGAAATGCATGTTGTTGGCATCTGATTAAACAAGACAAATGACAACAGGCATTTAAGTCACATTTTCTTAAAATATCTGTGTAAACAAATAGAGGGCAAATCACCTGTCACATAAGTGAGGACACGCAACCCTCCTTCTCTCAGCCAGTAGATGGCAGCAGGCTGTACAAAGATGGACACACACACACATTCAAAACTGAGCAGTCTAACACAGGGGTGGGGAACCTTTTTCCTATCAAGGGCCATTTTTTTTACAACATCCTTCGAGGGCTGTCTTTTAAGACACAGCCCATTCATTTCACCTTTCTTTTATGCTGTGCAAAAAAAGCAACTTTTTTGTATCCATAAATATTTCCGTTTTATCAGAAATCCTTTATGTAGTCCCACAACGGGGAAATGCATCTCGTCACAGCAAAAGAACATATGAAGTAAAAAGGCAGTACACAATAATTAAATAGAATAAAAAATAATATAAGTACCAAGTGGTTGATAGAAGATAAAGTGAGTATTGTAAATGGCAGTGATAATTGCACAAATTATAAAAAGTGAGTATTGTAAATGGCAGTGGTGGAACAGTTTGTTCTTGGTGTGGTGGTCTACCTCTCTATCTGTCCATGTTTGTATGTTACGCTCTGCAGAGAGCTGCTTGTTGGGCCAAACTCCGCCGAAGAGCGTTAACTTTATCCAAACACACTCGTCCCTTCAGCTCGTGCAGTTCGGTATGTTTCGTGCAGTAATGATGCTCGAGATTATTTCTCCTGGAAAGTGCGACATTACGCATCCAGCTTTCTCTTTGGTACACTCGCCACGCTGCGTTCACTGATGTCAACGACAGTCTCGTTTAAAATTGAAGTTTTTGGACATGACATGAACGTTCCGCTCGTGTTGTGTTCAAGGACCCTGACCTTGGCCAGGAAAAACAGTCAGTCCCCCGTTTAAAATATTGCCGTCTAGTTTTTTTTAGCTAGTGGATTTTATTTGCGTGCGTTTTACAAATTACCTTGAGGGCCGGGTCAAATGGTCTCGCCCAGAGGCCGGAGGTTCCCCACCCCTGGTCTAACACTATTTCCCATGATGTCAAAGCCAAGAACAATCTTTCACATCCACTTAGTCAGTCAGTCAGTCTGTCTGTGGGGTTGGCTACTGGTCTGATAGTTCATTGAATTTGACAGTGTGTGAATCTTCTTAATTTCTCACCGTCTTCTTCACATAAATAGAAATGTACCGAGGGATGAAGATATCCTTTAGATTTAATTCCGAGTCTGTGTGTTCTTGTTTTTTCAAAAAATATTTCTCACTGCACATATTTTTGACAACGCATTCAAAACATTTTGCTCTTATTCTGTTTGTGTTTCCTCCTTGCATGTTGGATGGTTTGCGGTGCCGGAGAGTGCATTGTCATTTCTTTTATCTCCTCTGTCTGTCTGTCTCTTTTATCGTCTTTTGTCATCTTTTGTTTTTTTGTTTAAAGCCGCCTCTTCTTCCTCAGATAAAGACAGAAACAGATGGAGAGACAGGGAAAGAGGAGGAGGTGATGGAGGATTCAAAATGCCCAGCAGAAGAACAACAGCTTCCAACCCCATCCCTCCCTCTCCTCCTCATCCTCTTCCTCCCCAACGGCCTCCTCTTCGCTCACGTCGCAAATCCAAGTCACCTTCATCCCGCTCCAACCACTCGACCCCAAAACGAGCCTTGGACTTGGACAATATCGGGGCCCCAACTGACAAAGAGGACAGCAGGCGAGCCCACAGAGGGTCCCGGGACCTCCGGGGGCCTCGGGGTTCAGAACTGGACAGGAAGTGGGAGGGTGTGGCCTTGGAGCTGCGTTGCCGTGGCAGCAGGATGAGGTCCGCAGTGTACCAGACTTCAGACTCGCCCTCCATGGTCAAAGCCAAGAAACAGTTGGAACAGAGTGAGGGCAAAGGGCAGATAGACCGGAGTAAATTGAAAGCAACCTTTGTTTGAGGAGCTCGACGTTGAGCTGATTCACAGACCTGATGATGTCGCCTGTGACTCTGACCACACTGACGGCGTCTGCAGCAGCTGAAACATTGTCAAGTTGAGGTGAAGGTCTTAGTGTCAACAACTGTGCAGCTGCTCCCAGACTCTACACCGAGGGCTGCTATTAGAAGTATATAATATAGCGAATATTGTACTTTTAATTCAACTGCACCTTTTATTTTTATTTATTTTTACAGCTATTATTACAAAAAAAACATATTGCCTTTATAAAATATAATGAATGTTTAGATGAAAATGCCCAGCTCCAAGAACACTTCAGAAAAAAGGAAACAATTCAATCTTATTTTGCTTTATTCTATTTGTCTAAATGTGAAGATGAATTGGCAGTGTCATTCCAAACTCACAGACGGATGTACGCCACCTCATGTTTTGAATAATAAAGTATAGTTGTACTGTATCTCATTAACTGCATAAGCAGTATCTAAAACATTTAGTTTTTGTATACAGTATGTACTATATACTATGTAGTACATAATTGGGACACAGTAATGCACTTGGGCCAGCTGTCAACCTTCTCCATCACTATGTGTTGTGTCCTTGCAGAGCAATACTTTAACACCAGTAGTTCTTTGGTTCTGTATTTTGACATAAATCTGTGAGTTAAAGGGGAACTCAAGGGATTTAGTATTGCTCTTCCAAAAACTCGGATGATGATGTGCAAACAGACAAACTCGAAGCAGCACAGGCTGAAATATTCTGACTCTCAGTCTTCATTGTGGGTCAAGCTCTTAAAATGTTGGCTTCTTTAGTTGTTATAATACAACTTCACAGCGTCTTTTGCTAGATCCTCCTTTACTGGTAAACGCCCACGTCTTTAAAACTCTGCGACCCCAGTTTGCAACACAGACTTAAGAATGCGCAGCCTTCACCCCTGACGACTACATCAGGGTTACTTTTCAGAATTGAACAAACTTGTGCAGAGCCACAGATGACATCATACAGCTGTTTTCACAAACTAAGTAGGCTACTACTAATCATGGTGAGGAGACAAATAATGAAAACTGTATCAGTATTAAAGTTCCTCTTTTACATGTCAATCACCTACATTACAATTAAATATGAACATTTTGAAAAGAAAACCCAAGGACATTTCCAGTTGTCTGCGTTACTTAGTATAACGCTGTGAAGGAAAGACACTTTGTGAGATAAGTGTTCCAGGCACCAGCTAGTTCATTCAATTCACCGGTCGTTCCAGAAATAAATGCCCCTGAAAGAGACCCTGGAAGTAATACCACCCCTAAACATCCAGTCTTGAGTCAAGTGCCTTGGTCTTACTGTATATTGGTAAATGGATATAGCACTTTTGCAATCTTTGTGACCACTCAAAGTGCTTTACACCACATGTTGGCTATGCAAATTGGGGTACAGTATCTTACCCAAGGGCCCTTTGACCTGTGGACGACCACTCTACCTCCTGAGCCACAGTTGCTATATTACACTGGACCTTGATGCTGAGAGACAACGGAATCAGCAGGACTGCTGTATTCCCTCATTTTGCAGCCAGGATGTTCATATGAACATAATGCATAATAAAGTATTTTCTTGACTAGTAATCTTGCATGATCATTTATTTATTGTTGGGGATTTGAAGCTAATTTGCTCATTTTACATCTCTTTATTGGCATTACTCTCGAGCCAGCTTTCACAGATTATAGGGGCTTTTCACAGCCAGAGCTGAGGTTCCACTGATTAGCATTAAGGCAACACGAATCCCTGTCTAACACCCGGCTCAGAGCCAGCTCCACGAGTTAAGTGAAAGGTGCGCGAGTTATGTGCTTTTAATCGAATTAGCTCCATCGTAAACAATAAGCACTTGACGCGCGATGACAACTGCACTAACTTGGCAGGAGCCCGCCGGGGGAGGCTGCTGTGTCTCCCCGCCTCGGTGGTCTGACTGTCGGGGAGAGAGAGCAGTCTGCCGGCGGGGCTTGGACTGTAAAGGCTATTTTAAAAAGTGACCTCCCCTCTTTCTGTCTCTCTGTGGAGAGGCCACACACACACACACACACACACACACACACACACACACACACACACACACACACAGCTGCTCGGAACCATGACAGAAGATGACGGATACAGTTGTCGTGGAGGGACAAGTCAAGTTTAGAGATGGAAAAAAGGTGAATTTATCCTATCTTCCTGTTATATTTGAGCTTTAACGTGTCTTTCCAGACTTTGGGGCCAACTACAGGAATATACTTAGTCATTTATTGATTCTTTACAAACTTCTCCACAGTGGAAGACTCGGTGCGTCGTTCTTCGGAAGCCCTCTCCGGTCGCAGGTAGCCGCTTTTATTTTTTTTACAGTTTTATTATTCCCACTCAAAATGTGCACATTAATACAGCGACCAAAAAATCTATGTATTCATCCGTATCGTTCAGCACTAATGTCATTGCTTTTCTGCAGTTAAACTAATAACTTGTCAATTGGTCTCTTGGCTGTGCGTCACAGTAGCGCAAAGCGTCAACACGTCATGCAGCTGAATTGATTGAATGCATTTAATTGACCAAATTCACATTTAAAGACAAATGAGTAATCCTTGTCCCCTTCAAATTAAGATTCTGCATATTAAATCTTAAGAGGTTTCTGGTGCCAGTTGGATTTCAGGTTAATTATTTGAAAGCTAAAAACGTAAACTGACATTACCACAGTGTTGACAGAGGTTTCTGTCTGCAAGCATCATGTCTCAGAAAATAATTGAGTTTCACTTGAGATGCTGTGAGGACACACTGTGCCCCTCTGCATAGTAAACATGTGGCTCAAACTGTAGCCTAGTGCTGTGCCCTTGAAGAAGGTGGATATGAAATGTAGGCTGCTCTGTGTATTGACTTTCATCATCAGCTGTGCCAGTAGATCACTTCATTGTTTAAGGTTGGTTGTGACAGCTCTGACATGAACACAGGAAGCAGGGATTACAAAAAGTGACCCTGTTGTTATTCTTCATTCTGCTATTAGGTTCAAAATTGAATTTTAAGCCTGTCTGTCTTTAAAGCTCCTCACTGTGTGTGTCTGCATCAGACTGCTTGTCTCTGCTGGTGTACAAGGAGAAGAAGAAAGGGAAGAAGGAGAAGGCCAGCGGCCACAAGGAGAGGCTCAATGTAACACTGGAGGTATGTTCAGCTGCAGCAGACCAAAGGCTCGCTGTTTTTGATCTGAAGTGCAGGTGAAATGCATGGGTGGCAGCTTTAAAATAGATTATCATCACATACTTTCTACTGCTGCCACATGTACAGGGGGTAGAACTAATAATGTGAATGTGATATGTATGTGGATCAGGACTTGAAGTGGGTTGCAAGTAGACTGCCCAAATGGTATGAGCATCACTAAAAAAAAACAGCAAGAGCACAAAAATCAAGCTGTCAATCACAGGGAAACAGAGTTAAAGAAAGAGGAACACTTCCTTTGGTTGGAAGAGGTTCCACACCTGACGAATCCACCTGACCTCAATCAGGAGACACAACTGTTGGATTGAGGCTGATAAGACTCTTCCCTTTTAGATAATAAAAAGAATACAGAATAAAAAAAGAACACTAGACTCTTAATTCTCTGTGTAACTTAGTCTTTCTCCCCAGGGGATCTGTGGCGTGGAGCCAGGGCCCGGGTATGACGGGGTATCCTACACCCTCTCCATCATTAGTCTGGCTCACACGCTGGTCCTGGGCTTCAGCAGCCGAGACGCCCTGCTGGCCTGGGATGCCCGCGTCCGCTACAGTCTGGGAGAAGGTCAGTGTTTTGGTCGTGTGTGGATGTCACAGTCCTCAGTACTTGTTCAAGGATGTGTAAATGATTCATGTGCTGAAGGGGAAAGTTGTTTCAGTAAGCTGCAGTTGGAGAACACACATCCAGAAATTGTTGTTTTATGTTGTTTTTGTGTTTGCAATACGTATCAGAGGAAGCAAGGATCCCACAGAGCTGCATAAAGCTAACGAGGAGCTTGTTTGTTGTGCATCAACAGTACCAACAACCCTCTGATGGGGAGTTATTTGTTTCAAGAAGTATTTGAATCAGTATTGGGATCTAAAATATTGCTTAATCAAGCACTTAAGTGTAAAATGTGTAACATTTCTGCATGTCATGTATCTGTTTGAGTTGTGTTCTTACATTATCCCAAATGTTTCTAACCTTGAAAAAATCTGTAATTTTAATCAAGGTGTATCCAGTTTTAAGCCACATTTTTACGATACTTTTTAGATCTTGGTCGTTTTTTAACTATAATTTTTAACCAGATAAAGGACTTTAGTCATGGACCTCTGGATCTTATGTTAGCAGAGAAACAAGCTGAGTAAACGTTAGCGGTTAGCTACTTCACGTCACGCTCCATATTTTGTTATTGTTTTGATTGAGAGACCCCTAGTGGCAAAAACGTACATGTAGTATTGTGCGTTTTAAAGTGACATCATATGCTCCATAACATCCGGGACCAAGCTCATATCAGCCATAACATATAAAGCCTGAATGTGCTCATATGCATGTACAGTAACAATATCGTAATTGTTTGGCCACAAAGTGTATATATATATATATATATATATATATATGTGTGTGTGTGTGTGTGTGTATATATGTTTGTGTGTCTATATATATATATATATATATATATATATATATATATATATAAACAAAGAAACTGTCAGTATGTTTAGCAGTGTTGCTGAACAACACACTCCACTGGAGGTCACTTGTGGGAACAAAGAAACGATGTCTTCCATCACTCTGGTTCTTCTCTCTCTGTCACAACTTCACAACTTTCTGTTCTGTGGAAAGTTGTTAGCTGAGGGAAAAAGGTCGACACGTAACAGAAGCCAGAGGACACTGAGTCCCATTTTATATGTGTGAACTGTGCTAGATAGAGTTGCCCATATCCTTTTATGAGATTAAGTTAATATTATTCTAAATGTAGTTTAGCGTGCTCTGAAGCAAGGTTTTTAAGACATACTGCAACTGAAGGGTGATTTTTAATTATAAGAGTGATGTTTTATTGTTGCTCCCTCCTCTTGTTAGCCTTCCCCTGCACAATAAGAAAAGAAAGTCTACCTTTTGTAGGGATGATGCAATGTTTCACTTGAACTCCCCCACCTCTCTAGCCCAACAGCTGAATCAAGTGTTAAACAGCATTTTATCTATTGTTAAAAACTTTGGCTTTCAATTATAAGTTTGCAGTGGTTTTATAATTCTAACATGGACACTTCCCAAATCACTTTTTGCTCTGTCCAAACTTTCTTTTTTTTTATAGTGGTTTCATTGAGAAATGTCCTCATAATCATGAATTTTAATTACATATTTAAAGAACTCCAGTCGCAGTTTTAGCTGTACTTCCCAGCCGTGCTGTGAGTTGAGTATTTTTTTGTGTGCAGCCCATCATTTCTGAACAGGTTCTTCTTCCTTTTTTCCTCCATCACAATATCCACAAGTATTCGGTTCCTTCATCACACTGTGAATGTCACGTCATTTTATCTCACTTTTAAAACCCACAAAAGCAGTTTTGCTGACATTGAGAGTTAATGCCGGAGAACATTTTCCATCCCAATAAAAGCAACTCTGTTCTTTCCTTTCTTCCTCACTGATAGAATAAACGTTTTATTTAATAGATGTTTTATCTTCCAATATTAAACCCACTGCTAAGAATCCCAATTCAACAATTGAAACACAGTGTTTGTAGCTGAACATATGACCTAGAGGTGCTCATGTAGTGTGTTTCAACACAAAACACATTTTTAAGTGCTTTATAAATATATAAATTTCATTTCTTTATTTTGTACCAATACATGTCTTGTAACTATAACTTGTTAAAATAGCTCCATTAAAGGTGACGTGTGAGCGCATACTGTATATACATATATGTACATACTATATGTGACAGTATGTGTAAGAAAAGTGCCATCTGCACCAGCTGAGGGATGACAAATTGCAGCCGGCAGAGCTTAAAGAACTACTTGATCATCATTACCACAGCCATCAGTGACACTGTACATGTGTGTGTGCGTGCGTTTGTCTGTATGTGTGTGTGACATATGCCCTGTTGGTTTGTCTTTATGTTCCACCTCATTTGTTGTGTGATTTATGCCCTTTATGATCAATGATAGGGTTAGGGTTAAAACCACACACACTTTACTCTTTGTAAACGTTTTCCTCTCCACCTTGTCTCTCTCTCTCTCCTTCAGTCCACAGGTTATGTGTCAATGTCGAGCCAGGTACCAAACTGGAAAGTGGCCCCGCCTCCCTCCACCTGTGCAACGACCTATTGGTCCTCACCAGAGGCGTCCCTCCTGTCATCATTGGTCACTGGAAGTTGTCGGCGTTGCGTCGATATGGTGCGGTGCCAAATGGCTTCGTGTTTGAGGGGGGGACCCGCTGCGGATACTGTGAGTAACTCCTCTATTGAGAAGGTTTTACTGCCGTGGGAATTTAGACACTGTGGTCTGCAGCCAAAAGGGCAACACATTGACATTAATACCTTGAAAACAGCTGTGGGCAATGCACAGTACCTCACATCCCTGCCTCTGTTGTTGGGGTATTTGGCTTATTTGTGGGTAGATGACCAAACCTAGATGACATAAAGTCAGGGTCATTTCTACCAGAGCTACAGTCGAGCTTAATGTGGAAATAAATGGATGCTTAACACCATATTCCATATTCTGATATCAGTCCCTCAGCATCAAAGAGCTTCTTCCTTTTGTTCTCATTTTACACAGATATTGAATCTGGAAGCATCAACATTAGTTACATTTTGCCTAAGAGGTGTGACTCACACCTCTTACTCTAACACTGTTGCTCTCTTTAAATGCACTGTATATGTGTTTTATATTTATCTTGCATAAATACAAAACGCAATGATTTCTGAAAGAGGAAACTGAAATTGAAAACTATTTTAGTTATTTGTTCCCCGTATAAATTGAAGCTAATGCCTAAAACGATGCCCTCAAATGTTAAGTAAGTTGAGAAAACGTGTCCATTTATAAGCTGTTCCCCAGGGCCACACAATCCATTAAGAGACTGATTTTCAGTCTAACCAACCAGAAACTCCCTGGACCAGTAACCTTGGCAATGTGATACACAACCACTGCAGCACCGGTGTCCAAATTCCACTTTTTAAAGTGCTTCCATTAAATAAAAGCTCCTTTTCATTTCTCTCTTACAGGTTGATATATTTAACCTGATCAGACTCACATAACAACCTGTTATTTATTGTGTGTGTGTGTGTGTGTGTGTGTGTGTGTGTGTGTGTGTGTGTGTGTGTGTGTGTGTGTGTGTGTGTGTGTGTGTGTGTGTGTGTGTGTGTGTGTGTGTCAGGATTTAGGTATCCTCTGAATGTCCAGTTGATGTGTGCATGAATGTGAAGAATGAGAGGCAGCAAGACGAGCGTTTAACAGGACAGTATTTAAATTGTTCATTGTAGGACAACTTACCAATAGCTGCTGTGTTCCTGATTGTATTAAGAAACCTGAACAAGCTTGTACTGTATCGTGAGATCTCCTCACTGACACTTTGTTTTGGAGGTGGGTTAGTGATAAGAGAAAGTTACTGTATGCACTTATGTGAGGTGTGTGTGTGTGCGCAAACAATCTCATGGCTCCTACAGGAATAACCATGAGGGCCACAGGCTCTGGTTTCACTGTTCTGATGAACAGCAGCTATAAATACCAGCCTCCCCTGTAGTGATCACTCAGCCAATCACATAGCGCCGGCTGGCTGGATGGCTAAGCACAGTTTTCTCCTTCCCCTCATCTGCATATTACCCAGCAACCACCGGGGCAGTAGAGAGAGGCCCTCTTGGCGTGGCTGCATGAACAGAGTGACAGAAAGAGAAAGATGTTAAAAAATGTTGCATGAGTGCAAAGTAAAGCAGAGTGTTAGCTTACATTTCTACATGTTTATTTGTATTTGGTGAGTAAATGTTAGACATGCCAGTGCTCGGCAGCCAAAGGAGAATTTATTTGAGGTATTTACGCACCAACTCGTCTGCTTACAGCCAGGTTCTGACCACCATTCGTACATTACAGAAACATCACTGCAATACGTGTTTCTGTGCACATATCTCTAAGCAAATGCAGAGCAACGTCGCTAACATGCTGTATTAGAATGCTAAAGTCTGTCCTGGAGTCCTGTTGGAGCATGTGCAGCTTCTGCTTTGTGGCCACATTTATTGCTAATATCATGATGAAACATGGGAACTGACACGCTGATGTGCTGCAAAGAAAATCTTTGAGCTTGAGCGAGCACTTAAATAACACTCTGTGCTTTAGTATGCTCAAGAAATACAAAATAGTGGAACATATTTACATCATCAGCCATGATCAGCGCAAATATGTGCAAATGTGCACTGTCTTAAAAAAAGCTCCTTAATTTCCCTTTAGGGTTAGGGTTAGGGTTAGGGTTAACCCTTTTGCTCAAGCAAATCAGTTGCGGGTCCCTCGGTCATCTAATGCTGCTGTATACAAATATTTTACCCTTGACTGCCACTGTGCTCTCTGCTGCAGCTGCACTTTGAATGTCAGCTGTGCCTCGGACGATACGACTTCTGGCTGCAGAGTTGAAGAAGTACACCACAGTGCCACGAGGGACACACTCGAACACACACACTCGCTCACACTCCCATGCTGACACAATAATAAAATAAATGATCCTCTGCAGAGGGTGGATAGCCGTCAAGCCTTGTGATCGAGATAAAAGCAATATTAAGCCGACGTGCTATGTCCATGTCCCTCAGTGGGCATTAACACACTCTCGCCTCATATTGTCGATGCACATGTGAGGTTGTTTGTTATTGTAGTTTGTCCATATTCATCCAGATCAGAAGGTTTCTAGAAATACAAAGTAAAAGGCAACTTCCACTTTTCTAACGTCATGTGACTTTAAGGTGTGAATGACCCACAAGGTTAACATGTCATCAGAGGTGTAGAGGCCTCTTGGATTAGTGGTGAAACTAATCCAAGAGGCAAAACAGCTGCTCTCCTGTTGTTGACTCATTACCTCTACAGTAGATATGACATTATAATTACTTATAGAAACGTTACCTGTGAACGCACACCAACCAGCATAGAGGATAGAAGTTGTCAGTGTGAACAAATAAGATAAAACCTCGTTCTGCTGTAATCTGAGAGAAAAGCTGCTTCTTTTTGTATTCTATTTAATTTACTACTGCTGCAATGAGGAACATAAGGTCGGCCTCTTTTAAGATTTGCTACCATGCAGCTGAACTCAGCATATTTGTGAGAAACAAATGAGAAGCAGGTCTAACAAGTTGTTCATAACGGATACAAAAACATGCAAACGACTGCCAAAGATGCCCTCCAAGAAAAATGACAGAATATTGAGAAATACAGTTTATTTTATCCCAACAAATACCAGTGAGTTTCTTTCTAATGCTAGAATATGTGTCTGTTGTTTAACAGCTTATGATGACGTTCTCCCATAAAGGCTGAACCTTTTTTCAAAATGTGCTTGTGCAGCGAAAAAGCTTCTCTAGGCCTCTGAAGATGTTTGTTTTCCACACCAGATAAAACAGAAATAACAGAAATATTGGCAAACTATGCATGAGACCATTTCTTAGCAGAGAGTAGGATTTATTATATAGTTGGGTCTTGTCACGCCCAATGGACTTTATGCAGTTTTTTTATGCATCGCAAAACAACGTTTGGTGTTTGGTTGGAAAAGTTGATGTATCGATAAAAGCAAAATGAGACGACATGCAATGGAAACATATTTGGTGAAAGAAATAGCAGCAGATTAAAAATATTCTCCTCAGCTGGTTCACTCTCACGGCTCTCGTAGCATCGTTTTTGTTCACTGACAGTTTTTAGCGGAAAGGTTCTGATAAACTCACAGTCCACTACCTGCTCAGCACCAAACAATGGACACATTTAGTGCCAAGCTAGCTGCTGAACACAGTGGAGCATTTAGCCGCTAAAGAGCCACATATTTCCCTCAGGAGTTGGCAGTTCCTCATGCCCTCTGGAGCCGGCAGATTTTTGGTGTTGTAATTTAATTGTCGATGTTAAAAGTGTTTAACCTTTTGTATGCAATACAAGACGACAGCGTAATAAATGTTCACAGAGTGTGTGTGCATGTTGTACATGTTGTCGTGAAGTGTTTGCTTGCAAGGCCAGAGTTTGTGTTTTGTGTTTGTCTGAAGCGATACCAAAAAGGCTTTCACAGGGCTTGTAACCTTGTAATATACATACTTTACAAAACTGTAGATTCACAAAGGCTAACTTCTCAAAAGTCCCTCAATCAATTCAGATTACTCATTTTGGATTAAAAACCAGAAGATCTTTTAGTTAGGAGTTCTGGAGTTAAGAGTCTAGAGTTTCCATTTGATGCTCAGTGATGATTCAAGCGAGAAACTCTTCAATTATTAGGCTTTAAGAACTAAAGGCTGCTCTGAACAAACGCTAATAGCATTGAGCACACGAGGGAAGAAATAATATTTTTTTATTATGATAGACCTCTTGAGAAAAAGTCTGATTTATTTTAGAATAATCCAGATTATATCTAAATTAACTGCTGTTTCTTTAACGTTTTATATTTAGTTTATATATAACTCTTTGCAATGAAGAGGCTGAGGCCCCAGGCAGTTAATGGACCGAGTAAGATGACCACGAGCATAAAGTATATATAAGAGATTAAGCTGATTGGTCCAGTAGTTGACAAATACAGAGACGTCTCGCACACATGACCGAACACAAGATCTCGCTGTCGGAGATAATAAAAGTCAAATGTAACCTTCTGGTTTGATAGATGAGATGGATCGATACCTTCAAGTTTTAAATGTTGTTAGGTGACCTTTGGAATCAGCTCTTTAATAAAACCAAAGTTTTTAAAATCTGTTGCTTGTAATCACATTGCTGACAGCTGTTACTCGAGACTCACATGAAAAAAAGAAAAGAAAATCTGTTTCTGCTTTTCTTTCTCAGCATTTTTAAGAAAAGAAATGCTGCAAACTCAATTCCATAAGAACAACGACGTGGCTCTTTTCAATATCTCGCCAATGTGAAATTTTGATGTTTCATGAATTTACTTTGCTTGTCTTGTGTTTTCACAGACTCCTACCTCTGTGTGGGCTTGATAGACGAGTGGGAGCTGAGTTGAGACACGTGTAACCTTTAGAAGAAAGAGTTGTTGTCTCTTCAAAGAGTAGCCTTGCCTTTACAACAGCTTTCAGAACCTCACTGAATATTGTTTGGCCTCGCTCAAAAATGAGATTTTACTCCTTATTTTAGCATTTATTATAATATTTACTTCTCGCCTCTGCCATATTTCATACTGATTACAACTGCTTCGTGCTGTTTAATTTGCTGTCTTAGATTTTTTTGAGTTCTCCTTCATATACGTGTGTCTCTCACTGACCGTCTCTCTCCCCGTCCATCTTGTAGGGGCTGGGGTTTTCTTCCTGTCCTGCTCAGAAGGAGAGCAGATCAGTTTCCTGTTTAACTGCATTGCCAGGGGCATCACCCCCAGCAGGACCCCTCATGGCCTGCGACCTGCCCTGCCAGGTACACACACACACACACACACACACACACACACACACACACACACACACACACACACACACACACACACACACACACACACACACACACAGCCACTGTTCTGAACTTACACATCAGTCACAGTGGTATGTGACTCTGTGACTTCTACCTCTTATGTTTACTGCCTGTTTACTGTGCATGTTTAGCATTTGTGTCAGGCGCCATGCTAACGTAAACACTGCATGTTTACAGCCCCCCGAGGGTCACCGTGTGGATTAAGGGGTCGTGCCTTTGTGTGATACGTGTGTGCTATTGTAACGTACTGCTAATTTCACAGGCATTTCTGAGATCATAAATATGTAAAGTTTAGTTACAGATGGGAATAGAAAAGTTGTACAGGGCACATACCAAGGATGTGACAACTGTGAGTAGACTCCGAGAGCAGCCCACCTCACTGATACAGGAAACACTCGTGTCTCAGGATCTGTTCTTGGCTTTGCACTTTTGCACTTTTTGTTTACATAAACTTTGGTAATTAAATAGTTAAATAGATGGGAATTGATGCCAACGAGAAGAAAAGTCTTCAGTAACTACACTTTACTTTTTCATACTGTAGAAAAAGGACCAGAAGAACTTGAATTCTCTATTTTCAGACATTAACTACTGCTAATATCAAACGGCAGTCAAAGTCAGTTACCATGTAAATGTAAATCATACTGATAGATCTAAACTTTCCTGTTGGTCTCAGTAGAATAATGAATGTGTTGCTTGTCTCTCTCTCTCTGTCTCTCTGTCTCTCTGTCTCTCTCTCTCTCTGTCTCGTCTCTCTCTCTCTCTCTCTTCTTCTGTCTCTATTCTTATAGATCTCTGTCTTATATGTCTACTATATACTATCTCTCTCTCTCTCTCTATCTTCTATCTCTATATCTGTCCATATTATCTGCTCTCTGTCTCTCTCTCTCTCTCTGTTTGTCTCTCTCTCTCTCTCTCTATCTCTGTCTCTCTTCTCTCTTCTCTCTCTCACTCTCTCCTCTGTCTCTCTCTCTGTCGATCTCTCTCTCTCTCTCTCTCTCTCTCTCTCGCTCTCTGTTCTCGTCTCTCTCTCTGTCTCTCTCTCTCCTCTCTCTCTCTCTCTCTCTCCTCTCTCTCTCTCTGTCTCCCTCTCTCTCTCTCTCTGTCTCTCTGTCTCTCTCTGTCTCTCTCTCTCTCTCTCTCTCTTTAGCCTTTTAAAAACAACATATTCACTGCAGTCAAAACAGTTTGCTCTCCCGTTTGCTGCACAAAGGGAGCACGCACCTGTATTAACAGACATCCCAAACTTCATTTAAATAGGAGATTAGTATTTATTTTTGAATGACATTCTGTACAGCCCCAGTGGCTTCTTTGTTTCACATTCACAGAGCGAGGGCTCTGTTATTCACTGAATTTCACAAAACCTGTATTAGATTAAAATCATTGACTCCACCTTTTTAAGTAGATTTAGTAGTTTTACATTGTGGCATTACTACTTTAGTAAATATGAAGTAAAATATCAGAATACTGCAAATATAATGTGAAATATACATATATACGGCATGTCTCTTGTACATATGCAAGGCCTTATAAGACTGGATTAGACAGACAAAGACATGGCCAAACGAGTGATGTGTGTTGTAAAGCTGGACAGAGTGGAGTCACTGAGATTGATGGGAAAATGTGAAAAAACAGCATCCAGCGTGAAAATCTCCCAAGTTAAACTTCAGCCGCACTGGAACATTTATTCTGGTGTCAGCCAACCTGCGTCAGTGCTCTCTGAGCCCACGGCATTCAGTTCTGTGAAGAAGCTATAATTAGCGTAGAGCAGCTACGTTAGCAATGTTAGCTGACACCTCACATAGCGTAGTGAAGAAACGTGGCATCTGCACGTTAGCATTCGCTGCTGTGTCCAAGAGGCGGAGATGCAGGGGTTAGGTTGTTGACATCTTCACACACAAACACCTTGACCCACTGCAACACACACACACACAAACACACACACACACACATACACACGTATATATATGTACATATATATGTGTGTATATATAGCAGGCATTAGGGGTTTAATTGGCAGGGTTTTACACTAAATTGATGTTCCAACAGATGGTCTCGGCGCCTTTAATCTCGTGGGGCATGTTAAATTTACAAGCGGGTGTAACAGTTGGAGACACACTCACACACACGGCAGACATCTTCAAGAGGAGGCGGATGCATTGCATACAGTATCACTCTTACGACTTCTGCCTTAAGGTTTCCATTTGTGCTTTTGTGAGATGTGAATTTCTAAAAGACACTCTCGCACACTGAAGTATGTTTTCACACCTAATTCTATTTATTCTAAGTCACTTCAGTGTGACTGAACTGTTTCTATTCAGCTTTTTATCTGTATACAAGTGGATTCATTCATTCTAAAGATTATTTGGACTCCAGTCAAAGTGATGTGTTTAGAGTACAACAAAGATTAGTTCAGTTATGAGCTTTACTTTTAAACTTTTACTTAAAAGGTCAATTATTTGGACAGTAGTTGGTTTGATACAACAGAGAGTAGAGAAAATAGTTTTAAGACTAAAATTTGTTTTCAAACTTGAACTCCCGCCCTTTACCTAATGATTCAGAAAAGATGATGGCCAGTGGGGATTTAATGTACAAGCTGTGTGTACACACTGGGTCTGGCCTTCTTTCTCTTTGCTTCCACGCTCTGAAGGTCTTGTGTTTGTGTGCTCTTTCATGTTTGTGTATGTTTGCACTGTGTAAACAGCAGATCCCTAATGCTGATCCAGCGTCAGCAGAGGAACGTATCAGCCAGGAGGCGTCGGAGCTGGAGAAGAGACTCAGCATGTTGTCTCAATGCAGCCTAGCGAGCAGCACAGGTACGTTATTCTGTCAAATTCCCCTTAGTCCATACAGTATATCCTGTAACTCATGAGCACCCTGTAATAATAATAATAAAAACATGTGTATTTGCATCTTTCATGCAACAAAAGCCATTCAGAGTGCTTTATATTAATGGACATCAGATGCAGAATGAACATAAAAAACTAGAATGCCATAAAACATGGAAAATAAACTTCACTTCATAATAATAGTAAAAATAAATTAAAAATAAAACGAAATAGAATGCATCACTTAACATGGAAAATAAAACCCAGTGAATAATAATAACAATAAAGCTAAACCGGGACGTTAGTGTTATATGACACTATATACACTGTAACAAGGCGCTCGGAGATAAAACAAATTAAGACGCAGTCTATCAATCAGCGTCTCGGTCTCTGAGGCCCAAATAATCATGACACAACCTGCTTTTCCCGACGGCCTCAGACTCACCTCCGCTCTTGATTACACTGAAATACATCTGAGGACCTTCAGATGCTGATGGAGTTTATCATGAGGTTTTGGGATTTGCTATAATTCATGAATTTCTTACTTATCAGTGCACTTTTTTGTGGACAGAAGAATACAAAGGCTTAATCACGGGTCTATATTTATGAGGCCATTCATGAAAAGTTGTGTATGAGAATTGTGAAGTTTACAGACTCTATATTTATAGTATATATCACTTCATCAGGATCTAAAAATCTCTTTAGCTTCCACTTACAGCTGCAGCACATCTGTTGCCGGGGACGACCAAAGCAGCATCTCCAGCTCCTCCTCCAGCCAATCAGATGCGAGCTACGGAAGCAAACTTCCATTTTGGGCGGAGCCGTTAGCTCGACCGCACCTCTCCAACGAGACGGCCTCAAGCTCCTCCACGCTGAAGGCTCTGACCAGCTCAGACGACCGGCTCTATGCTGCTGTGATGGGAAGCTCCGGCACTCGCCCATCCTCCGCCAAGCTCCACCCTCGTGGTCTCCATGACAGCGGGCGGCAGAGCTCATTAGACAGTGGGATTGGGATAGCGACAGGCAGTCAGTCATCTTACTCCGGGAGCTTCTCCTCGTATACCGGCAGTCTGGACATGGCCATCCAGGGAGGGGAAGGGGAGTTTGGCTCCATGGCCAGCCTACCTGCTCCACCTCCTCCTCCTTCTTCACCTCCCACTGTTCCTCCCCCCACTCCTCCCCCTTCTTCACCTCCCACTGTTCCTCCACCCACTCCTCCTCCTTCTTCATATTTTCAGTGCACACTTACCCCAGGGCACAGTTCTCCTACCTCCTCCTGCCCTTGTGCCTCCAGATCTTCCTCTCGTGCGTCCCAAAGTCACAGCGAGGACTATCAAATCCCCAGCCTGCTCAGACTGCTGTACGACACCCCCAGGAGTCTGCTCCAGACCCTGTCCCTGAGGGAACCCTCCGTCCATCAAGCATCCGAGCTGGGAAGGGACATCAAGAGTGGTGGAGACGTATGGGGTAGTCGGGGACAAAGATTGAGCGACAGTCCCACAGGAGCGGGGGTTCAGCGTCAGGCCATGATGCAGCGCTCGCACTCCTGGGGCAGTGAGAGGGTGCCCTCTGTGGACAGTGAGGGGAGGTCCACACCGAGACCCCTGCTGGTGCCTGGAGGCTCAGTTTGTGGAGAAACACAGGTACTCCCACACTCTCAATACATCCATAAACTAGTCAACACACTCAGCAGCTTATAGCACATCAGGGGGAGCATTATAAGATTATCTATGATGTGATGTATGAAATTAAAACCCCTCTTTATCAGTAATAAGTATAAGAATACTTAATTGTTTTAATTTCCTTAATACTGGAGTTGAACACTTAGATTTGGTTAATCACATTATAATATAGTACGATCCAAGAACCTGTAAACAGGTTTTCATCATTATGTAATGAAACTCAGCACTATAGAGAAATCTAACGACTCTTAAGCGCTCTTTGGGAGTTTTGTTTCCATGCTCACGTTTGCATTAACAGGAGTCTTCATGAAATGAAACAAAACATTTTCATGCTAATTACTCCAGCTCTCGAGCTCACTCCCACAGATGCACATTTCTCCTTCATACTTCTGCTCACATTTATCACTTGTATTTGTCATCCTTGTAATAATAAATGGGATTTTATGCAAATGCAACTATCACTTGTGCTAACAAGATGGGATGAGCTCCTCTGTAGAATTGTGGATGAGTTAAGAGACTGCTGAGTACGAGGGATATTGCTATGGTCACCAATTTGGCATCTGCTGCCACAGATGTTTGGTAGTATTAGAGTCGAGGCACCTCAGGAGACAATGCTGTACATTCTAGTACCTGGTAGAACGTTTCTGGGTTTTTTTTCTCACCAAGCAACAAAGTTCAAGACCTGGCTCACATATTTCTACAGTAACAGATTTGGGGACCTCTTTGCTAGATCTGTTTGATGCTGGCTACATTTGAACTTTTAAAGAGGCTCTGCACATTTAGGTCCAGACTTGGGTACAAGTTTTCAATATTGAAGTCAAGCTATAGGCCACTAGACCTTCATCATACACAATGGAAATGTCAAAGCTTATAATGATCTGAAATGTAGCAAACCTCTACCATGCAGTTTTCATTAACATGCATTTCACAATTGTAGTTCACAGGTTCAAAATACATAGGAAGCTCCACAGACACAGTAGCCTTAGAGCCTAGATGAAAAATGAGGGGTCATCGTAGTCAATAGGGATTATCAAAGTCAAAAAAGTCTCAAGCATTCAAGGCAACACGGTAACAAGGTAATTAATGTACAAAGGATCATTTTGGGCTTGAAGTATCCCTTTAACCTAACAGAGGCTAACATGTGCATGTGTGTTCCCTATAAAGGTCTTGGAAATATATATCCTGCAAATAGTTTAATAATATGAAGGTTAAGTTGAAATGCCTTCAGTGGCCCGACATACAGAAACACTACACAATGACACTGCGAAGGCCAATTTGTTGAGGCTTGTTTAGTTTTATTTTAACTGAATGAGATGTTGATTCAACTCGGGGTAGTTCTGCAAATTGCCCATTAAGTGTATTTTAGTCAGCCTTGTTGAGTTCTGTTATGCCTTTGTAATTTTAACTTCTGCCCTATTACAGAATTGTGCAGTGTTTGTTACCAATGCACCAGCAATTATCTGGCCTCTTACATACACACTGCTACTAGCAACTCAACACAATAACTCTCTTGAGTGCCTGCCTTTGTAATTGTGATTTATAGTGTTTGCCTTAGAGGCTCGTGGGGGAAGTTGAAAACACTGCAGTGCCTGTCACAGGAGAGTAAAAGGATACGTACACATAATCATTTCTGTATAGAACGTACTTGCTATTCAAACTGGGGTCTAAACTATTACTACCACACAAGAGGAGTAAAAGGACAGAAGCTTTAACCATTTGTTAGCCTGCTTTTTAAAACCATACACAACTCATACTGTACTACAGTATTGTGAAGGCTGCCATCACAGCATGCCCCCTCCGTTTTCTTCTATACGGGCAGTTTAGCCTCAAATCAAAGTGAGAACATTACAAAAAAAGTTATACTCCACCAGAAACCTGCCGTTGTATTCCCTTTGATACTTTAGTCTGAAACCTCAAAAGCTCTCAGAAGAGACTTCTCCTCATTTTTGGATGGGTTGAGAAAAGCGCTTGTAGCAAGTAAATTATCATCAGAGCAGGAGAGGAAGCAGCATGTCTTGTATACATCATGTGTATACTGGAGAGAGAGATTGAGAGCAAAAAGGGACCGAGAAAGTTTAATGAGTAGTGATGAAACCGACAGAAACGCTCGGAGAGGAGAATCCTGTTGTATGAAACAATAATGAGTTTTCTTTATTCATCATTCTTCGACTCTGAAGTGTCAGCGCTTCGACGTGGCAAAAATGACACGTCCTTCATGTCGGGTAATGAGACGACGCCACAGTCCACAAGTTAGATTATGTGGGTTGGAACAAAACAGTATGACGGATAATATTCCTGAAGCTGGATCCTGCGGTGTTATCAGCTGCTGTGGAAAGGAGGGAAAAGGGTAAATTCGGACACATCGTCAGAGATGTCTTATGTCTGGGCCACTACTCTTGTCTACCACCTCTCAAAATGTCAGCTCTGTCTGCTCGGCTCTAAATCGACTTTTTTTTGCACTTTCTCCACTTTCTGCTTTTCCTGATCAATCCTTTTGGAAGCCTCTCTGTCCCTTCTACTTAGATCTCCCCTCTCCATCTCTCATCGGTTTGAACACTTGCTTTCTTTCTTCTTCTTGTAGCCAGTAAGTGTTGAATGGTGCAGTGAAAATGTTTGAACCCTCTCTTGTCTCCCAGTGCAGTAATGGTTTAGACAACTACATTACACCAGAGCAGTGGCGGTCAGCGAGGAGCAGATGTTTGACTCAGGTAAGATTTTATCTGCCTATTAGTTCCAGGTCTTCTGGCGCTATAAACAAGAGCTTTTGTGTGCCTAAAGCAAGACTATGTAACATGTAAAAGAAGATTCAACCCACTCTTTCCTCTTCTAAATTAACAGTTGTATTCATAGGCAATAAAACACGTCCTTACTCAATAGATTTCAATAGGTTTTGCTGTGACAGTCTTAATTAGTCCGGTGTGATCAGTAGTTAATGTTAACAAACTTTAGCTGGATGCTGTGAAACAGACATTGTGAGTACATGTGCTGACTTTAGGCTCCTCTACGTGTTCTGTTCCAATACTTTCTAACATGATGAAGTCTTTAAAATCAACCGACTCACAACAATCTTGGGAAATGAAGGCAAATTAAATGTGCCAATATCCTGTAACTACTACTTGTTCAGCAGAGTAACATGATATCAATGACAAGCCCATCAAACGAGCTTATTTCTTAAAGCTAAAGCAGCTGTGTTATAATGTTAGCTGTTTACCTTTGAGCCAATTCTAGAGCGCTTCAAGATCAAATCTTAAATAATGTTTTTGTCATTCATTTTCTAGGTTGCCCACTCAGGCCTGTCTCCTGCTGCAGATACACAAGGTGTGTGTGACGGCAGCTAGTGTGCTCGGGTCTTACCAAGTGTTGGAAAGTAACTAAGTACAGTACTAAGTACTAGTAATGCACTTAAAGAGATATGACTTTTCATGACATACTATACTATGACTTCTTTGTGACTAGTTTGTCATAACTATTTTGTGACATATTATACTTTGACATACTATATGATTTCTTTTTACATACATACCTACCTATGACCTCTTTATGACCATAGTATGTCACAAAAAAGTGATCGTATAGTATGAAAAATAAATTAAAATAATGAATAGTAATGTATGTCCTTTAAAGTAATAGCATACTAGGACATTTTTAGGTATTTTTATAAGGTGCTATACTATAACTTTTTTCATTAAAATTTTATGATAGACAAAAAATATGACTTGTTTTAATCTGCCATTATGTTAAAATGCTAAAATGTTTCCATATTTTAGTGTTGTAGCTGCTACAACACTAAAATACTGCATACATTTGAATTCAGTAATAAAATAAAACATGATCATATATTATTATATAGTACTGACAGACTCTTGCTGTGAGTACATTATTGGTGATACCACTTAATACATCATTTTACCTCCCTAAGATTTAAAATAAAGAACTTTACTGTAGTGGAGTTGTTTCACATTGGTACTTTTATGTAAATGTATCTGAATACTTTGTTCCCAGATCCTCCTCTCTGTGTGAGAGAGGAGCAGCATGACATTGGGGATAAGTTGGCGGGTCTGAAGAGGTTGGTGTCCTCTCTCCCACCCTCTGCCCCTCCACCCCCTCCTCCCCCACCTGTTGCTCCGAGTATGCGTAGACCAACATCAGCCTGGGGTAAGAAAATCACCAAAAGTCTGAAGTTTTCCAGATGAAACTCATTTGTCTCTGTGTTTTACCATCAAGAGTGTCTCACTGCTGATATACTGACACTTAATCCTGCTGTTCCGGGATTGAATGGACAACCAGTTTAACAGCTATTCTTTTGGATTTTTCCTTCAGGTATGTTCAAGTCTGCCCATGAAGCTCCACAGTCGGTATCCCTGGACAGCGGGCGCCTTAGTGACAGCACTGTTAATTATGTGAACATCCCCATTAGCCCCCTGCCAGCTAGGACTAACAGAGAGCTGCTCTACACGGCGCTGGACCTTGCAGGAGCCCGGCTCAGCTCGTGCCTGCAGTCCGTACAGTGCTGTCGGAGGGAACAATGTGCAGCTCTGCAGACCCAGTAAGAACACCGAGTCACTTTAAATCGGACTCTTCCTGAAGCAACTTTCTTTTACATCTGGCTTATGAGGGATTGGCTTTGTCAGTGTGGGCCTAACGCATCATTAGCATACACAGCATTATAGATTATGACACACATTTATAGATTCATGGAGGGTAGGAACAAAGACGGTACTTAATGCACCTGCTACCAGAATGTGTCCTGAATCTTACAAATGAGAGCATTCTTCTGTTGCTGCTTATTTTCCTGCTTCTTTGCCATTTGTATCACGTAGGGACAGGTCAGTGCACTCAATGAATGGGGAGAAACAAGTTATTAATGGGAAAACAGATGTGAATTTTATTATGTTTTAATGCCAATTTATGTGGTATAATCACATCTTTGGACTGAAAACTAAGCAATTTACAAACAGTCTAAATTCTAATTCTAAACTGTGAATAGTGATAATCTCGAAGATTAGAAGAGAAGGAAACGGGGATCTTTCAGATTGTAACTGAAGTCATTTTTCTGCCGTTTTACAATTGGATTATATTAATGGTATAGTTATATTCCACCTCTACGAAGGAAGAACATGTCATAAAATACAATGAGATTCATTTAATACAAAATGCAACTCAGTTATTGACAGCATCATGTGCATGTTTTTCTTGCATGTGACAATTTTAAGTTACAGAACACATCTAACTGTCTTGTCCTTTCTCCCCTTTACCGCTGCTCTCCCGACCAGAAGAGGGCTCCATCAGGTACGCCCACCTCGACATCGCTGCCATGGAAACAGCTCAGAGAGTGGGGGCGGAGCATGTTCAGGGCCGGGAGGACAGACTGACTCAGCTGGAGAGCAGGCGGCGAGGGCCACCAAAGTGACTCTGCAACACCCAACTCGACACTTCACTTCAGTTTTCATTGCTGATTCTCTCCATGTGTCTGAATAAGCTAAAGTGCTTAATTGCAGTTGATCGTACCAATCATTGTACTTAACACACCCACAGCTGTGCCAATGTGCAGAAATTCCCACAAACAATCCATTCCACTAAGTAGAAAATAGGAACTGTCTGGAAGTCTCTGATGCATCTCTGCTGCGTGGCACTTGTCTGCTGCGGTCGGGGGAGAAACTTTCTGCCTCTTTTAAGATTCCCAGGTGATTGTTGAGAAATGGTAAAATAAACCTTAATTATGAGGGAACGGCACCAAACACTAATGTTTACCACTGATATTATAGATAGGAGACGGCAGCTGTGCTTGACAAGTTGTATTTTGTTGAGCTGGAATGTCTTATAGACTCTAGCTAGATTTACAGTCTTCAGAGTGTCAGGGCGAGGCTCTCTGTTGTTCCCACTCTTACCATGAAGTGAGAGATCAATGAGATCGAGCGCCTTAGTCCCAGCTTGCTCGGCTATCATTCCAGGTCAGAGCATAAAAGCATTCGATTGAAATAAGCATTTTAGAGTTACACCTCGGGTGCAAATGACAATAATCCAGGTCCATGTGGCCCAAGCAGGACATGACGGAGTAATCAGGCAGCCAGGAACATTATTCATCACAGTAATCAATGTCTCAGCTTCTCGTCGGAATTGATGAAAAGCACAGTGTGTGTGCTCCAATTTCTCACCTCCCTCTTGAGAAGGTTTGGCACTAATTTATTTTTATGGTGGCGGCTCTCCAGCAGTGTCAGGAGAAACACGAGGAAGAGTTAAAAAAAAAAAAAAAAACTTGACACATTTGAAAAAATGGCCTGTCAGTCACCACAGGAGCGGCTTTCCTGCACAGGATTTGTAAATATTAACTGCTTTTATTTATGCCACGATAATAAATGTATGTATTTTTAAGATATTACTGTTTGTATGTTGACGGCACCTCTATCTTACTTATTAAAAGATTGCTGTTACATCTTCAGGTTTCCGGGTTTCACTGCTTCCTACCTGAATCTGCAAAGCATTCTTCATTTTAAATTGATTAAACAATATTTCAGCAGACTAAGGTATGAGTTACTACAGTACTAAGTCTATCTGATGTAGCATTTATTACACGCACAGCTGATGGAAGATGGATTTGCACAAATAGTCGGCCAGCAATGTGCCAATACAACTCGTACACGATGAAGTTGTCCGGCAGTCGCTCTGTAAATGTCAAACTAATCTGCTGCTGTCCATCCCTCACACAGACACACACAGACACACACACACACACACATTTCTTCTACATCTTCCTGCATAGTTGTACAAATAAATGTCGTACCAGACTAGTATGTGAACAATTCCATCTTCATTGTATCTGTACTGTGCCTGATAATCAGACCCATGTTATCCCAATAACTCCATTTGATTTATGAGAAATCTCATCTATATTATGTACAATCGACCCACAGTTCATTCTTTCAGCAATTTAAAAATAGAAAAAAAGTGACTAATAACACTAGAAAAGTAGAAAACACTGATTTGTTTTTTTCAGTAGTTGGAGGGGGGGACGTGACGTACGCGCTGTGGTTGTAGAGGGAATTATTTCAGTTCATGATCGGAGCCTCTCAGAGCTCATTGTGCTCGAGTCCTTCACGAGAGATCTTGTTGGACAAGTCCTGCATATGTTTCTTCATCTGAAATCAAACAATGAAAGACAGACATGTGAGCATTTCACTGACAAATGATGAGCTTACATCAAACCTTGGCTATGACTCAAAAGATCACAACAGCTAATGTTTTGGTGCTTTTCATGGTAATTCGTGACTCTGGTCAATCTTCTGCACTGTTCATGTTGTATGAAGGGAATCCTTCTTTGCTCAATTTCATTTATACTGGTATACTGGTATTAGTAATGTTTTTAAACTTTTATGGCATAAAGATCATTGTGGAAGCAATATTTTAACATATACCATGAGCCGTTGTACAAATCTGACAAATGTATCAATCAGAATGTACTTTGAAACATTAGCTGGTTTACCAAATAACAAATTGAACCATTGCAAATGTTGACCGTTTAAAATCTAAGTTTTGGAAACTAATTATGGGCTTCTCATCGGCTGCAACACAGATTATACGTAAGAATGTATCTAACCTGCTTTGTCCTAGTTATCTCTAATACATTTACAGGTTAAATGTTAATTTTATTTCGATGAGGCTTGATCAAAACCTTTTGGAGTTCTTGAACAACTTCCAACAGCCTTTGTTTATTACCAAAACACATTGCAACTGTAGAAGAAACACTTCTTCTACAACAGGAACATTATCAAGTGTTGTTAACCTTCAGCCCCTATTTCTTTGTAACTGCTGTTTCTCAGCACTATAGCAACGTTTTATTCCTCGCCTGTGTTGCAACATCGTTAGTCTCTGCAGCAGCTTTGTGGTGTTTGATGGCAGAATGTTGGGTAAGCTTTGTATCCCTCCTTACCTTGTAACCCATCTCCCTGGTCTTCTCAGCGAGTGATTCATACTTCTCCTGGTTCCTCTTGATGTGGTCTTTGTCTCCTAAAGATTCCACGTGTCGCAACTTCTGGTGGGAGAGCTCCAGCTGCTCCTGGTAGTGGCTGTGCTTCTCCACCTTAGTCTCAAAGTGACGCAGCTCCTCCTAAGTGAACAAGGAAAGGAGGGCGGTGAACACGGAGAGGTGCACGTTCAGTTCACCTTCAATTGCATGCAGAGCTGCACAGGGGAGCTGATATGCATCTCAAGTAGAGGCTAGAGAGGAAATGTTTCCCTGTGACAAAACTCATCTTGAAACAAAAGTTGAAAAGTTGTTGACTGCGATTCTCTGCTCATGGGACAAAAGGTGAAAGGAGCACAAAGAGATGTTGAAGAGTGGAATACATTTGAAATGTGTTATGCATAAAATGTGATCATAATAATGTGCACTTGAGGCTTCAAGGCTTACCATACATACACAAGTAGTACTTAACTACCAAGTGCACTGTGAAAGTTAGACTGTAGTTCTCTGATCAAACAAAAAGTGTTATTTAGACACAAATGGGTGAAAGCAGTAAGCGTCCAAAAGACCATCCCAAGCAATGCAAGAGCTACCTTGAGAGAGTCCAGCTCGTCTTCGCTGATGTTGGCTCTCTTGGCAGCCTCCCACAGTTCAATCACACGGGGCTCCCGAAACTCTACAGAGGAAGAACAGACGGAGACAGAGATGAAGAGTTTAATAGTTCAATAGTTTAATAGAGATGGGAGCCTCAGCAATACTTAAAACACACGCAAGAGGGAGGGAGCAGTGACGACAGATGCAAACAAATAACAAAAACTCAGTTGCTCAGAAATATTGTATATATACGCAATATGAAAGAGAACAAAACTGCTTGCATTCACATCTCCTCTGTCACAGATTGCTTTTCCCTCCTCAACTCAATAAGTACTAGAAAGCTGCATGTATAACAGAACCAGATGGAGATTGTTTTATGCAAGAGGAGACAGGAAGTGAGGGGAGGATGAAAACAAGTGGTAGAGAGAGCTGCAACCTGGAGGGGAATTACAGGAGAGGAAGTGAAGGAGTCAGTATGAATCAGCAGCAAGTACATCACCTTCATCTAAACTCTCCATCAGACTCCCACTGAAACCTGCACACCTGAGACCCCACACACACACACACACACACACACCGCAGTACAGGATATGAGAGACTATAACCTACAAGAAAATGTAATCATGACAGACTAATGATTTCTCCAAGTTAAATAGCACAAGGAGAAGCTGGTTTACATAAATTGATGGATGCAGCGATGTGGGCTAAAAACTCAAAACACTTACGTTAAGCCGTTAGCATATCAACGCTCGAGCTGTGTGTGTGTGTGTGTGTGTGTGTGTGTGTGTGTTTTCTCTCTCTCACCGCTGTCTTCAGTGAAGCCCTCGTGGCTGAGCTTATGGAGGCGCTCAAAGCCCTGGTTGAGGTTTCTCATTTTCTGCTTCAGGTCCGTGTGCTTCTGGTGCAGCACGTGCTCTTTAGTGTCGCCCTCCAGGGGAGAGATCACGTTCTTATGGATTTCTGCTGAGGCGAACAGGTGGAGGGAGAGATGGGAAGGAGAGGAGGTGACCGGGGAGGGTTAGGAGTCAGGTTGGGTGGATGAATTAGATGGGGAGGGAGGGCGGGAGGAGGAGAGGAGATGAAGACACAAGAATAAGAAACCACGAAATAGAGAGAAGAAAAAAAAGAAGAAAAGAAGGGAATTTAATTAATAAAAGAGACAAAGAAAAACAGCAATAAATAAGGAGATAAATTGTAAAACTGTTTTCACAGGACTGGCGTTTTCTGCATGCGTCACAGTCATTTGATAACCACTATGCGGTTATGAAACATCGTCTCACCCTGAGAAAAGGTAAGGAAGTGAAAAACGGCCATCTGTTGACATTTAGATCAAAAGAGAAAAACAAGATGAAATGAAGACTGGGGAAGGCAGAAGAAGTGTGTGTGGATGGAGATGGTGGTGTTGTGGAAGTGCATGGAGACTCTCCTCAAAGCAGCAAGTGATTGGCTCAATATTTAAATGCATCAGACAAGCAGAAAACCCCCCCTGGCTCGTTTACAAAAGGTAAAGCTGCGGAGCTTGAGCAGCAAAGTTCTGGCTTGAAACAGCTGCAAATTGTCAATCATGTCAGAATGACGTGGCTGTCCTCCCCGCGTCTCTCTCAAACACAGTGGGGCCTGTCTGCTCGGATTAAAACTCTCAGCTTGATGTGATGTGACAAGCACTGATAGAGCACAGAGCTGTGGGTGGCAGCATGTGCAGTCTGATACCTTCCACCTACGTACATGACCACAAGACTGAACATAGACGGAGAGCACAGCAGACCTGCGACTGATTTTTGGATGACTGACCTGAGCTGCAGAACAGCCAAATAAGACGGAAAGAGGACGTGAGGAAGAGGAGGTCTTTGCATTCATTTACTTTGGAAACTGCACTGAGCCTAGAAAATATAACTCTGTCTTCATTTTGCAACAACATTCTTTCATGTGAATATGTACATTTTAAACTTACCATAAATCTGCCTATATACAAAAGCATAAAGTGGTGAATAGTAAAGAGGAGGACCGTGCTTAAAGGATTATTAACTTGGCCTCAGAAAATAATAATAAAATACAGATATAACCGAGTGGAGGAGGTGTGACCCCTCAGCTCGCAGCAGGGCAAAGGGGGTGATTCACGTAGCTCACCCTCGGTTCTGCTGATGGTATCGATGAGGATGTTGTACTCGTGCATTTTGTCCTTGTGATGCTGGAACTCCCTCTGCAGACTCAGCAACTCCTCGTTGGAGAACTTCCCTGAGCTCTTGGCCTGGTGGGGGGGGGAACAGTCATCGCAGGCAGAGAGGAGTTAGTCTCAAAAGCAGCGGTGAAGGAACGGACATATTTTGGACGGAGATTATTAACAGGTTGTTTTCCAAATACCGTCACTGCTTGATATGGTACTTTCCTTTATTGATATGGTTTAGGTGGCAGGAAATACAGCAGAATATAGACATTTAATAATCTATAAACTCAATGGACAGTCAAAACACAAGAAGAATTTCACACTGAATATATATAGCATATGTCCAATTGTCTTACAAACATATCATCCAGTGTTTAAAGATTGTATTGTTTTCAACTGCAATAAGCAAAGATGTTAATGTTTGCATATAAAGGAATTGTGCTGAAACTTGAAATTTAAATCACACTCTAACATATAAAAATATAACATCCATTGGTCACTTTTATTGCTTTTTTTTTTATGGCCGGAGGCATTAAGTTTTCATGTTGTACTTTATTTCGACTTTTTTCCAACTTTTTTTATTGTACATTATAATATGACTTTTATTACTTTTTAATTACATTTTTTATGGATCACTGTACTGAATGAAATTCAAAGCTTTGACCGTTGCCTTCGTAATCGTTATCCAAATCAGTATTGTTTTTTAAAGATTTTATATGCTTTATCCCAAACAGCCCATGAAATAAGGAATATTAATCCCACATTAATTATTATTAGTTATTCTCAGCTGTTTGTTGTGTTGTGTGTGTGTGTGTGTGTGTGCGGTACTGAAATGCAGTGATGGAGATCAATAGATATGCTCAACAAAGCCAGGTCATTTATTTTATGTTGGCATACCGTTTGTTAGGCCGACATATGATCAAATGTTTTTTCATGGACTATTGCTTTAGTTTCTTTGATGTCTTTATTGCAGATTTTGTTTATGTTTCAATAAAAAAAGAAAAACGTTGAAGTCCAATTTTTGTTGTCATCTCTTATTATACAATAATAGCGCCATTTTAATCCACGACTGAGCCGCGGCTGGACGACGTAAAAGGGCCCACAAGGGAAAAACTAAATTCACATGGAGAAAAAGAAGTCATGCTTGACTTTGTGTGGTTCTACTGAATGGGCACAGACCAAAGGGCTTTGCGCTACTGGGCACCCAACAGGATGCTCCGGTCGTAAAGACTCAACTGTAGTGACACAACCTGCCAGGAGGGAAGAAAATGGGGATGGGTGCGTGGCGCTCCATTTATAATTAATGTGTTGGATTTTTGACTTTTTTGCACTTGTCTCCTCTCCTTTCCTCTGACTGTAGGTGTGTGCGCACGTGTGTGTGTGTGTCGGGAGCGGAAACAGAGCGGAGGAGAGAATGTGAATGCGCAAAGCAACGCAGTAGACACTGAAACATGCACATACATTAGATAAATAACACAAGCTTCATTCAACTTCAGACTTGAATTGTGAAATGTAGGAAATTCAGATAGAGCTACAGTAAAACTTTCTACTTTCTTTCCCTAAATAGCTGCATACATCCTGTAACAAAAGGTGCCAGAGCACAAGATTAAAAATAAATAAATAAATGCAGTTACTGTGTAAAATGTAAAAGCTGCATTCAAATACTAGTAGTGGTGCTGGGTGACAGCCTTGTAAAGTATTTGGTGAATCTTTTTAATGTGAAATTGAGTGAAAATGTGTTTTGAGCTGATTCGAGGGTCATGTCTTTATTTTATCTAACAACCGTGGGAGATTTTTTATTCACCAGCATCAGGAGGAAGAAAAAGGACCCAAAATGGCACTGCCACCCACCCACCCACACACACACACACACACACCCACCCACACACCTTGTTCCAGAGTTTGTCCAGCCTGGGATCGTCAAAGATGTCTCCCTCTTTGGTGTCGTGGTCCTTCAGGCTGTTGCTCTCCAGTGGTCGAGTGTCTCTTTTCCCATCCATTCCATACTTGGCCAGGATCACTACATAACATAAATAACACAGACATTTTACTAAAAACTGCTGAGATAATTGAGCCTGACATGAGCCTGTAAGAGTAACAACTGAGGCTTCCATGAGAGGAAACTGTTTGACAAGCAAGAGCATCTAACGTGACTAATCATTTAATTAAGTCACCACATATGTTTAAAAGATCAGAGGGGAGTAGAATAATGACTCAGCTGCTAAAATATACTGAGCAGGCCAAGAAACAAGGTTTGAACAAGTCTGTGAATCTAACGAGAGCTTTTTAAAACAAAACTAACTTCCCTTTGTTTGACATAGGAAGCACAGAGGAGGTGATGTATCTGTGTTTTGTGTAGTGCTGCTCTTAACCTGAATAACCTTTAATGATGAGTAAAGAGACAAGAGGAAAATGCTAATTTACCCTCCTACTCACTCACTTAACAGAACACTTTACTTAACCCCAGAACTTGGCAGGAATCCTGAACAAGCAAGGAAAAGCAAAAGAAGACAGAAAATTATTTTAAATCCAAAAACTGCCAGAACTCTTAGGTAGACCCATTTTCCAAGACATGCAAGTGATGATGTCGCCACCTGTATTTCTGTAACCAATTACTTAATATAGTCAGTTATGTGCCAAATATACCCAGTAGCACGATATATCAGCAGTTGGTCCTCCCAACATTTCGGCCGGCTACATAAACAATACAAAGTCGGACTTTGCTCTGAAGAAGCTCTGCCCTCATTATTCTGCTCTAGTAAACTGTTATTGCAGCCGCTGATTCAGCTCCATCTCAACCTGTTGGTGACCCATCCCTGTGTCACTTATTAACTTCTGATACTTCGTTAAGAGAGTCCACACTCGTTTTAAATCCTCATAAACATGATGCAAGAACCTGTAGACCACATATGTGGGCTCGTATACTTTGCATTTTATGTGATTAGCTGAGGCCCTTCACCCAAGTTATCTGCAATGAGTGTAAACAGTAAAACGAGCTTCCCAGACCAACCAATTTACAACAAGCAAGGGGTTTGTCTCTCGGCATATCTAACCGAGAGCTTCAAGGAAACTAATTATGAAAAGAAAAATAGAGACAGAAATAGTTTTTGTGCCCAATTAAACTGACTCAAAGAGAAGAAATTGATTCAGTGAGGAGATGGTGACTTGAGGTCCTCCTTGAAGGTTCATATTTAACGACAAAGGAGCAGAGAGTGACCTTGCTGCTCAGCCTGGAGCTGGAAGGTCGTTGCACCAGTGGGAGGGGGGGGGGGGAGGGGAGCTGCAGAGGGGCAGGAAGTGTCCACTGGCTGCTAGTGGCAGAATGCTAAACAGACTGGTGTGTATGGCTGTGTCGTCGCCTGCAGGTACTTCACACACTGATACCCCGGCTTTGGAATTAATCAGGATTGAATTAAGTATTTGATTGTCAGTCAGGCCCTTTTAGCATCATAGAACAAACTGAACTGTTCATACATGTTTTACAGCCCAAGTATATATTGAATACTAGAAGACATGCATGTGATTTAGTATCAAGAATGCAACATGCACAGCATACTCTCACATCTATGTGCAATTGACACCAATATAAATGTAGCTGGTTTGCAAAATAAAAAATATGGTTTATAATTAAATTGATAAAAATACATTGACATCTGATTCTGTCGATGCTTGGTGCTGTTCCCGCTTCTTTCACCATTATAATGTTTACAAAATGAGGACTGATTGATCTACAGGATCAATATTTGCAAATAATTGTGGGATGTGACCATGAGCTCTGTAATCAAAAGGAATATATGAATATTTCTTTGCCAATATTTCATATATACTCATACCTTTCACATGCTAAATGTATACAGTCTGAATAAGAGGCGTTGGCAACAGTATAACCTTAACAGGGAGGAGGGATTATATGCAGTGCAAAGTAACACATCAGTTATTCTATCAACCAACCACACACACACACACACACACACACTTATAATTTTCTCATTTCCAATGCGTTTTACAATATTCCATTATGTTATAATGTCATATGTAAAGCGCTTCATGTATGAACAACACTAAGGATTTGCATTTTGTAACATTCTGTTGTATTATGCCACCAGCAGACAGAGCTGTCTCACCGTTGAAGTTACGTCGGAGCTGGGCTTCTTTCTCCCCGTTTTCATCCAGCCCCTCCACCTTCACCTTCTTCCACTGCAGCTCATCTTTCTCCTGGATCTTCAGGTCACTGTGCAGCTCAGACTGCCGCACTGGGGACAACTGCATCTATTACAACCAAAATAAGAGAAAACATAACTTTAGTTAGACAGAAGGGGGGAGAAACTTTGAGGGAAAAGAAAGCAAAGGGACACAGATTAAACACAGCAAATGAGGTTGTTTGGGAGTATTGTTGATTACAGATTATTTGATTAACGAAAGTGGAAAATGTCAGTTCCTATAGAAACTTCTATTTAGGTGGAGCTGGAACTCGATTATTTAGATGGACTTGTATTGAAGCACATTGGTCTGCGCCTCGCTGTGTGTGTTCTCAAAGTGTGAAATTGGTCTGACCAGATTAACAAAAGGGTCTCTCTGATTAACTTGCACTCACAACTTTTTTTTGCAATTGGTTATAACCATTATGACCCCTATGCACGCGCACACGCTTATTTCCCAGCTTCTTGGCTGTATATCCCTCACGCACATCACAATGAACAAAGACGTACAACATGCTTGTCCACTGGAACCCCTGCATGTGTGGATAAGAGTTCATCATCTCCTGCTATCTAATTAAACCGTGTATATTAAAGCTGTATCTTTATTTGGGATACTGGTTATTCCCACTATACTGTAACATTACTGAGAAAGCTGCACTAGCCACCGTTAGCTAGGTTGCTTGGTTTACTTCACTGGCCGATGGCTAACGTTGTTTGTGAGGACGTGCAGCTGCTGACAGCTGTTTGCTACAGCATTACGTTAACCGTACAGATAATAGTTTGTCTCATATACGTACCCGTTTAGCCTTCTCCCACACCTGGTCCAATTTAGCCATCCTGAACTCCACCGTCTGCCCATCACTGCCGCTCGGCTTGAGCTCGTTAAATTCACGTGAGTATTTCCCAGCCATTACAACCCACGCCGAAGCACAGAGCAACAACTAAACACTGCAGCTTCATTTTAAAAATAACTATACACAGCCAATGACAGTAAAAACCTAGCTCAGCAAAACATTAGCTGCACAAATGTTTCTGTTGTTGTGGCTCACTGGAGTACCACAAGTCATGTGCTTAAAATGGGAGGAGTACTTCCTCAAGACGTGCATTCTGGGATATGTAGTTTCTTTCCTCAGCTCTTGTGTTATTAGTAAAGAAGATACGACCTCCTTTGAACTACAACTGAAATGCCGCTCTGCGTGGTTACCTGGCAACCCAAGTCTGCAAATAGAAAGCCTCCACGCGTTTAAACGTGACTGGATGCTGCTCACATTATTATGTACCCTACAATATTATGCTGACAGGGATTTCCTGGAGTTTTTCTTGGGAGGTGGTAGTATAAACACACTGTTTTATATCTATGACTGGGAGTTTGTAACAACAGAAACATTACAATATTCTCTTATTACTTACATCATGCTTCATCTGCAAGCAAATAAATTAAATAACAGCTTTTAAAAATAATATTTTGAAGATTACTTTTGTATGTAAATCCTGCACATGGTATTTGATGTTTTTGTTTGATTATTGTTATGATTTTTATATAATATATAGGATATACATAGATTTATTGAAGGAGACCTCTGATGTAATAGTGTATTCAATTCATATTTTAATATGTTGCCTGCAATGCTCTGTTATTGTTTAATTTGTGCTGAACAAAGATGAACTTGTCTAGTGGACAATTGTAAACTATAGGTTTTTATTTGTGATTGTTTTGTTGTATTATATTTTAATGAACCCATGACATAGAAAACAAAGGTAATTGATCATAGAGGCTTGTTAAACTCTTGCTGCCTCCAACCCATCTCTCTAGCTTTTGGATGTCTGTGAAACTTAACAAAAAATTATTCAGTACTGGACCAAAGAGGTAAAAGGAGTTGAAGACACACATACACAAAAACATTGTGATTCAGCGATTCATATTGTTCATCTCGTAGTCATGCCAGCCAAGCTAATATCATTTAGGAGACAGAATGAGAGCAATCTTTTTATTATTATTGATCTACTGAACTGGTCCTCCTTGACAAAATTGTTTATACAGCATCCATGCCAATACACCACAATAACTGCACTGAATTCAGTTAAACTATATTAAACTGGGAAGAAGAGAGCGGAAAGTGAGACAGGCAGACAGCCATTATATTGTACTCCCTCGCCTTTACAATATTGTTTTAGAAATGTAATGTTGATAAATCTAATTTAGCTGAAAGTGAGAGAGATAGGGAGAGAGAGAGAGAGAGAGAGACAAAGAGTGAGAGAGAGAGAGAGAGAGAGAGAGAGGGAGAGAGAGAGGGGAGAGAGAGAGAGGGAGAGAGAGGGAACGGAGAGAGGGAAAAGATAGAGAGAGAGCGAGACAAACGAGAGAGAGGCGAAAGAGCCCGATACTGGCCCTCTATCTCTCCTCTCAAGATCTCTCTCTCTCTCCTCCTCATTAGATCCCGCGCCCTCTATTATCTGCTCTCTCGCTCTCTCTCTTCTTCCCTCTCTCTTTTCCCTCTCTCTCTTCCCTCTCTCTTCTCTCTCTCTCTCTCCCTCTCTATCTCTCTCTTTCCCTCTCTCTCTCCTCTTTCTCTCTCCCTCTCTCTCTCTCTCTCTTTCTCCTCTCTCTCTCTCTCTCTCTCTCTCACTCTCTCTCTCTCTCTCTCTATCTATCTAGAGAGCGAGAGAGAGAGATATATATCAATTCACATGCTCAACAAAAGTCAATTTAATCATCTGAAAGTAAATGGATTTTAATTTGGTTATGATGACCTTTTTAGATACGGTAGACCACATATAATTAACCCAGGTGTATTATATTCTATAAATGAAGTGCTGTGTTATTTTACCTTGCAGCATATACCCAATTAACCGTGAGGCAGTTATGTGTTGTACATAACAATACATACTTTGAGGATGGGAGACTTGACATGACGATAGCTGCATAATCTCTGCCAACTGGTTACTATTCATGTCTGATACACTGTAATTCTAATATTAACAGATAATCAGATTGTGTAGTGCCTGGTTGTTATTTGTTCGCCAGTCAAATACCTTTAACACATTTGTACCAAGTGTTAAAATTCTAATTATGAGATCAGACGACAAGCAGAAAGTAAATGTACTGTACTTAACCTAAGTACTTGTTTGAGGTACATGTACTTTGCTTGTGTATTTCCATTTTCTTTAAACTTAATACCTCTGCTAGTTACACTTTAGTTACTAGCTAGTTCAGAGTAATAATGCAACATATATTATGAATTATGATGTGTTATTATATGTTAAGATAAGATCAAATAAGACTAAATGGACCCAGCAGCAGTGCTGGACAGTATAAGTACATTTACTCAAGCACAGTACTTAGGTACAAATTTTTTTATTGGCCCCTTGGTGAAATTCACAAGCTACCTGGCAGTATATAGATTATAACAACATAAGATTGTCCTTTTCCAGAACACATTAATGCATCAATAATATATTATATATTATATATTATATTCTGAAATGCGCTGTTCTGCATGAGTATTAGAGTATTTCTACACTATGGTATTACTACTTTCACTTAAGATCTGAGTACTTTGTCCACCACTGGCCAGAGGCATATACAGTTATTAGCCCCACTTTTAGCAGCCGCAACATTAAAGTGATGTACACATCAATGCATTTCATAATACTATCATATAATGTGCCGACTCTGAGCATTTTCAAGATATGTTTCAATTACTTACTACAAGATGTCAACCAAATAAGTCAAAGTGTACTTTATACACATGTAATGTATGTAATGTTTTATGTTTCTTTGTGGTCTCTTTAGTTTCCTACTGGTTGGTACGTGTCTCTTTGAGTTTGCACTGCCCTAGATTACTTGACATATTTGTACATGGAATTTATGGGATTCAATTGTAATGTCACAGATCACAAAGTAATGCAATAGAGAGTGAGTGCTGGTTTGGCTGTGATTGGGTGGAGCCTGCACACAAATGTGTCTGCCAGAGAGAGTCTCTGGAGTTAAACGTCAAGAAGAAGAGCGAGAGAGAGAGAGAGAGAGAGAGAGAGAGAGAGAGAGAGAGAGAGAGATGTTAGGCCAGTGGAGACTGCGGCACAGCAAACAACCCACGGCCCCATGACTGTTACATATGTGTTTGATGAGAGCATAATTTTATCGCCCCTTGGCTTCCATTAGGTGGAAAGAGAGAAATTATCTGAGGTGGCGTAGGAGAGTAGTGGCACAGAGCAAATACAGTGAAAAGAAAGAAAGTGCAAAATAAAAAAAGCAATAAAGACAAATAAATGAAGAAACACATCAATTGAGATAGCAGGTGTTTTTTCAGCAGCTTGTGTTGTCCTGTGGGTGTTAGGGAGCATCGTAATGAAATAAAGGATAAATTCAATCACTGACCATGAACAAACACAGTCATTAAGACCAAGCGGTTGCAATAAACAGGCTTCGATCATCTTATTACTTGTGCTAATTTAACTGCAGGGAACAACAGGAGCAGACATCAAATTCACTTAGAGTCCAGCTTGGCTTGAATGAGCTCCACACTAATAAAACTTTCAACATTTCAAAATCTTTTAACAGCTATTTAATTTTAATTTCCACAGTGCTGGGAATACTTTCAGCGTGTGCTACTCAGAAAGCAGTTTGTCTACATTTTGCAGTAGCCCGGTGGTAGAGTAAAACAAAAAAGAAAGACGCCCCTGCTAGGCTGCATCTTTTATCTGTGCCTTTGAAAAAGACGAAGATATCCCAGAAGTCTCACAAAAAAAGAGAAAAAACACACATCATGCTTTGCTGCAACAAATCTCTGTTCTATGACCCAGCCACATCTAGTCCAAATGTGCCAGCTGTCCTGTAATGGACCAGGCTCACCCTTTGTTCGACATGCTGTTGGCACGACCGCCCCTGCTTCATCAGCACAGCTGGGGCCAGAGCCATGTGGGAGGCAGCTGCAGCTAATGTGATGTAGTGCCAGGGGCCATAGTGTATCCCTGTCATTTCTGTACACCTGTAACACTTTATATCTTGGAATGCAATAGTTATACATCTTTGAATTAGTTATTCACATAGTTGTTACTGTTTCATCCTTGTGCTTCTCTTACTTTAGCTTTAATATATCAAACTGCTTGTTAGATATGCAGTTGCTGTAGGAAGTCAGCTGTATTTTTTCAATACAGCTGACTTCCTATTTGATGCTATCCACTTCTATTGATGCCGATCAGCATTACAAAATGTATGCAAGTAACGCATGAGGAGAATCTAAATGGGCTAATTTTAGTTTATTTTAAAATAAAATGTCTTCTATTTTTGCATCCCTGCACCGAGGAAGTGTTCCAGATTTCCACATCAGGTGTAGATGTGCTTGTCTTCATGTTATGCATTTAAAAAATGATGTCAGCAGTGAGGACTTTCAACTTCCAGCCTGAAATGTCAGCGTGAATCTTTATTTTTTTTTGCCAAAGAGCAAAGTGAAGCAATTTTTGAAGAGCTAACAATTATCCAGTCAAGGAAGTTATTACAACATTATAAAACAATTCTATGGCTTATCTGAAATGAAAAAACAACATAAGATGTTTGGGTTTGGGATGTTTGTTTGCTTTAGATGATAATCTACAGGTGGTTAAAGACTGTGTACATGTGAAATGTCAAAGTTCGGCACATAATTCATTACTTTACTATTATGTAGGATCATTATTATGGGATGCTATTTTTAGTTGGACTGGACAGCTAGTGACCTTTTTTTACCTGCACTGCAAGTACTTTTGTTCTTTTAAAGTTGGCGACCCATATTTCCGTCAGTCTTTCAGCTATAAGATTTCTATTTTAAAACTTACTGGCATGGAAAAGCAATACATTTTTAATGGGAAATGGATATGGTTGATGTGTCACTAATAGCATAAGTAATATCATGTGCAGTGCTGCAAGTAATGTGTCCTTCTGCCTGCCACTCGGCTTCACTGGAGTCAAAGAGAATCGCTGAAATCACTCACACTAGCAGACACATTCACTGTAACTTCTCCTTTCTGAATGACAGCTCTATCTTTACATTCCTATATTTGAGCAGTTTTTATATTACCTCACTATTCTCACTTAAAACCCAGATGTCCATCCTCAGCACTACATTTAGCATCATACTGTATGTTCAACTAATTATTTCAGTGTAAGTGAATCACAAAGTGTCTTCTTTGAAATGGAAGCAGTTCTACGGAAGCGCTGAGAGGAAAGTGAGAACATTCATGACAGTAATGTTAACTATCATACAATATACACATACCTCAGGTTTAGACTGCATGGATAAATTACAACTCACCTGGAAAGATTTTAGAACATGGGGTAAAAAAACTTCCCCCACCTGTTTCACAGATGAATTGTTCACACTTAGAAAATAGATCACCAGGGCTTTTGTACAGTTCAAATATTGAAATCCAGTTTAATTGCTGTCAACACAGATAATGTGACAATTATGTTTCTCACAAACAGATTACGTGTAATCAACAATGTTTTTTATTTGAATGTTTGTTATGAAAAACTTTGTTTGCGGTTAAGTTTAGGTAATCACAAAGCTTGTGGATTAGGTAAAGTGGTAAATGGTAAAGTTTTAGTCAGGGGAAATAAGCAAAACATTTGAAGTGAGTTGAATATGGATGTCTACAAGGCCAACCTGGAGAGTACTATTTAAATGTCACGGCCTGTGTCCTCCTCTTAATGCTTTAGTGGTGGGGAAAAGTATTTGGCTCAACAACTGTGCTGTGGAATGAAACCATTGATCCATCAGAGATACTGGAGCTGTCAAGGGTCTTATATGTGTTATATGTTAAGTTATGACAGTGACTACGATGTCAAACTATGCATGGACTCAGAAATAAACATTTATATTGTAACATTCCACCAATTTTGCAAACACAAGATAATAAAAGTATTCAAATCAAAGAGACAGATTTAAGTAGTTAATCAGTTAAAAACTGCAATAACTGATTTTTGGCCTATTTGGGGCCATGGAGCTGTAAACACAACACTGACACAGTATCAGCTTTTAGGTTTATAAGGCGAACTAATTAGCAAAGAGTTGCCTATTTACAAGGGTACAAGTTAATGGGATTTACTACCGCTGTCGCCATATGAATTCCTAATTACACATTCAACAGATACAGAGCAACGATAGCATTCATTTGGAGGCGTGTTTCTGATCATCTGATGAATGTAAATGTAATATCCACTCTCATTTTAGTTGTCTTTGTCCTCCACCAACTCTGAGGTAAATATCTGACTCTTTAGCTGCTGAATGCTCCACTATGTACATCAGCCAGTTGCTAACTTTCTCTGATGAGAGCTGTGAGAGTGAACAAAAGGCTGCAGGCTGACAAAGCTAAAGAACGAGCTGAAAGAAGCTAAAATGCTCCCTAAAGCTGAGGGGAACTGCAGAGTCACGTAGACAAGTCAGTCATTAGATCATTGTTAAAGAAAACATATTATTGATAGCCGCGTTAAAACATTTTAGCATTAATGTACTAATCTAGGCTAGATTAAAGACACCCAACAATATCAACACCAGTTCAACACTCTCCTGTCCTGTCACAAATCTGCATCTACAATAATTCACATATAAAATTATTTGCAGATGCATTCAGCACCTTCAGCAATGTGTAAATACATTTATTTATTGATGTTATTATTGCTTCCTTTAGAGACATACTCAAGAGATAAGGGGGAATTTCTTCTCATTAAAACATCTGTCGTCCTGCCTGTGTGTGTGTGTGTGTGTGTGTGTGTGTGTGTGTGTGTGTGTGTGTGTGTGTGTGTGTGTGTGTGTGTGTGTGTGTGTGTGTGTGTGTTTGTGAGAGAGAGTTGTGGTGGATTCAATATTCATTAAATGTTCTCAGTCTGCTGACCTTTTCCTCCCTGAGTCCTTGCTTCATTTGATTTAATAAGAGACGTTCATTTTCAAACCCAACCTTCTCTTACAGATTCATCCCTGAAGGTATTGCTTTGTGCTTAGAGATAGGAGAGGAAAAAGCAGGCAGGGTATGGATCAGCTGAGAGGAAACGTATGACGATAGGAAATAAATACAAAAGGGGGAGGATAAATCACCTGTTTGTTGCAGCAGGGCCATTGTAAACATTCATCATTTTGAGAGTGGGACAATAAGAATGCCAGTCATTTGTGCTCTGACATGATCCTTGACCCTATACAGGAGTACTGATTTATTTTCTCATCTCCGCTGAAGAACATATTATAGTATAGTTGAGCCGGAAAGTATGAAAAGTGTAAAGAAGTTTCTTAAATAACAAGAATAAAGAGGAGGATTGTGATAGAGTTGTCGAAATGGAACAACAGTTGAGTGCTCTGTGTGCAGTCACCTGGGATGGCAAAATAAAAGGACAACAACAGCTGTCAGACTGGTGTTTACTGGCAGGAATAATTTGTATATTGAGTTGACAGATGTTGGGTTACTCTTCCATGTATTAATATGAGACTTTAATTCACACATGCGTTAAGCAATGTGTCAGGGAAAGCACGACTAACTGAGGCATTCGAATGTTATAATAGTGGGAGACCTTTATGGACTCAAGACTATTTATTGAGCAGAAGTTGATTTTGGTCCAAGAGTATTAGTTTTGAAAGAGAGTTGTGTGTGTGTGTGTGTGTGTGTGTGTGTGTGTGTGTGTGTGTGTGTGTGTGTGTGTGTGTGTGTGTGTGTGTGTGTGTGTGTGTGTGTGTGCGTTCTTGCTTATAATCAAAGGGCAAGATGCCCATACCTGTCAACATTGGAATTTCAAAATAAGGGACTTTGTTTGCCGGACTCCGCCCATATTTTAACAGCCACCAATGTAAATGTAAACACATAAGGGACGGGTATATACATTCAGGAAATACATGTTTATTTAAAGTATGTATTACTTGTACAGACATGTTTATAAGATTTATGTATTTTATTTATTAGTTATTATCATCAATTTATTTGATGATTGATGAGTTGTGTGGCTTTTGTTTCCCCCACGAGGACTTCCTTGCGATGTCAGAGTCGAGAAACATGTCCGCTACACTGCCACTGAAATCAACGCAGAAGCTGAAGGCTACATTATTTTTAGAGCTAAGTATTGACATCTTTGGAGGTGATGGCCTAGTGGTCTAGTGGGATGCCTTTCAAACAAAACACTAGAAGGTTAGGAGTTCAATACCAGGCTGCCACCAGTGTACCCCTGAGCAAGGTACTTAACCCTGAGCTGCTCCAGGGAGATTGTCCCTGTACTTAGTTCAATGTAAGTTGCTCTGGATAAGAGCGTCTGCTAAATGACCTGTAATGTAATCTTTCCCTCAGCTCTGGTCACTTGGTCTGCCTCTGACACAGTTCTTGTCACAAATGAAGTCAGTGTATGTGTTTGTGCCTCTTGGCGTGCTTGTGCTTGGACGATTGTTCTTGCTGGCGAACATCGCTTATTCCGTCGTGTGCGATGCTAACATCTGAATGGCACACTTTACAAAAAGCACAAGTTTGCCCGACTCTGCTTTTAATAAATAAGGGAAGGTCTCCTCTCATTTGGCGAGGTACTTGCATAAAGTTTTAACTTGTTTTGCAGGTACCTATTTATTTTTTTTAAATGTTAAAAATACGGGATAATTACGGGGAAAACGGGAGGGTTGACAGGTATGGATGCCCACTGACCAGAGCCAAATATCTTCACTGCCATGGGAAGAGGGCTGTATACAGAGCTGCCACAACAAAGCAAGCACAGACAAACTCAGCATGACAGTTACCCTATCTCTCAAAGGCCAGCTGAGGCCTGGGGCTGACTCCACGGACCCTACAGTAAAAAATCAGGTTACTCTTGTTACCTCGCAGACCCTGCTGCTTGTGTTGACCTGAAACCAGCACGGACACAGGCATTCAGCTGGGACTCGTTTCTGTTGATCAGTGCGTTCCTGTTGCAGACAGACTGTACTTACAGACTCTGCACGCACATTTACTGCACCACATACATGTAGTATTTAATGTTCATATAAACAACTACAACTACAGTAACAAATACTTTAAACATGTGATAAATGTTTGTGTAAGCCAACATGGACAAGAAGTCTTCAAAGTTATAATCCTTAAGATTTCAGTCGTGACCCGTGGTTACCGTGGTTACTGTGATAAGAGCAGGTACAGTTTATTCCTACAACAAAAATTTGTTGAGTGACTCATAAATAAAACAAAAAGAGTAACTGATGTATTTTTTACAGTGCTGCCGAGCAGACTTTTAAGAAGGAAGTCAGTCAATAGCCTGACTGGGTTACCTCTAAACTAAGATCGATTGATATGCTAGAGCTGCTAAATAGACCTCGTTGTGAGATTGTTTTCTCAGCTAGCTAGCTCTAAGCTCCTGTAGCTTATACGTTTCTCTTGAGAAAGTGTAAGAGAGTTTAACTAAATCTAAGATGTGTTTTGAGGCTATAGTTTAGTGAAGTTGCTGTACGCTTATGTTCATTTGGAAGTTTACTGTAGTTCAATGATGTGACTGAGCCTGGTTTATTTGTACCTTTCCCTCTGGTCCAGCCTCAGTCATCCAGTCACTGCACTGTGTTCATACCTTCTATGGGCCTTTTTCACAAACAAGCCCTTTTCCTCATGACTTTGCTCACCTCGTAGGCACCCACAGTCCCCCCAGCTCCACCTCCCACACTGCTAAGCATGACTCGTCAAAGATGTAACTGTTGTAGATGTTCACTAGCAAATTCAGGGATCATCACATTTTTGCCAAACTGCACCCTTGAGGACTGCCAGCACATTGAAAAAAAAAGGCTGATTTTTGCAACACGGTTTTTAATTAAACATTGGCTTTGCAGCGTGTTTGCAGCGTGTTTGAATAATGCATAATAACTTGTAGCCTGGAGGCAACACATTGAATAATTGCCCTGCATTATTGTTTGCTTCAGAATTGTAATGAATTTTAATCTGCCTAATGTCTGAGCCTTTTGTCAGATAAATGGCAAGTCTAGAAAAATATACATGTAGCACCGCATGGTGCCACCTACACATGCAGCAACATTTTTCTTACAGTAAAAGCCTCAGGTGTCATGATTAACCGCAGATCTCATTTGCAGAGGTATTCGACTCTATTTACTAAGTAATGCATGTGAATGCCCAACCATACACATGCCCTTTGCATTCAAAATGAGAAGAATAAGGAATGAAAGCCCTGGGTGCTGGTGAGCAGCCAAGCTGTGAAGTGTTTCCCTGTGGAGTCACTAAGAGCCAAAGACTGTGGGATACAAGCTGGGCTTGGAAGTCTACCTCACAAAACATGCTGCACAGTCCGAACATGGCATTCTCAGGCATTAAGAAAGGGTGGTATTTTATTTGAAATCAATTTCTTCATAGAAGAGGGGGAAGAGATCGCATTAATCATAAATTGCCGTTAAGATGTAATCTAAACATGAATACAAAAAATGTATCTGAATAACACAAGGAGGGAGAGAGCATAGGCACATGAGAGAGAGAGAGAGAGAGAGAGAGAGAGAGCGAGATATATATATATTCATATTCATATCAATTCATATTCTCAACAAAAGTCAATTTAATCATCTGAACAAAATAACATATTTTTCATTTGTACAATTACTTTAAAATAATATGCTTAAAAAAAGATAATAAATAATAAAAGAAAAAAGAAATAATCTATATATTTAACCCATGATCATCAAAAATATTTTTTCTTTTTTAATAAAAATAATTTTTGTATCACTACCCTTCTAAGGCACTACATGGGTCAAAAATGACCCGCATCAACCCACAATACCACCCCACACACAGCTGAGTGCCTCCCCCGCCACACAAATATACCAATCACCACCACCATTCTCCCCTCCCAATCCACGAACCAAAACAGTTCCTGCACCATCACATCAGGTCCACACACACAGGCTACAAGCCATGTAGGCCAAGTGCGACAAAAAAAAAAAAGACACACCACAATAACAATATCACGGACCAAATAATACATCCAACAATCTGAAACCTCCATTCGCCACTCCGTTACACACACCACACAACCGACAACACCGCAAGACACCGAACTGCAAGCATCTGCAGTGCAACTGCACCAAACTGTGGCGCCACAGCTCAACATCGCACAGTGCCATCGGCCACATGATGTATGCCATGTGTGAAGTGCGACAAAGCGACAAACAAAGACCCAAAACATCAAATGCACAGTTTGGCCCAAATTACCGCCATAGTAGTTATCCCCAACAACATCATTACCATAGTATGTCCTCTCCTCACCTCCATCACACTTTGCACACACAGGCCACCCCCGACCCATGTGCGCAAACCCGATGCAGCAACACAAAACCCATTCCAGTTCACAAATCAAGAAAGGGAGAACGAAAACAATGACCCGCAGCAACCAAAAACAAAACATTCAATGAACAATTGGAATACCAAATGAATAAACAAATAAATCCCCAAAAACATGTTTGGCTGGCCAGATGGACTAGGACCTGTTCCCCCTCCTCTCTGGATAAAAACAGTACACCTTGTGGCACCCAGTGTAGACCATCCCAAAAGAAATCTACCATTTCTTTCTGTATTTTAGCTAAAAGGCCTGAGGGAGGGTCTACAGAGGTCAGACGGTGACACAGTTGGGATGTCACAAGGTTGTTTAAAACCAAAACCTTCAAAAGACATCTGAGGAAGCAACCATTTCCATTTGGAAATCCTTCCCTCGATGAGACACCGGCAAGTTAAATTAACACCCATTACTAAACAAAATAATCACAAAAAGTATCAAAAAAGCACACGCTCAGTGTCTCACTCATGCACAAACTCCCAGCAAGCACTGAGAGAGAGAGAGAGAGAGAGAGAGAGAGAGAGAGAGAGAGAGAGAGAGAGAGAGAGAGAGAGAGAGAGAGAGACAGAGAGAGAGAGAGAGAGAGAGAGAGAGAATTTTTATAAACATAATTTTTAAAATATATTTTGCACATTCACAACCTCCCCACCCCCCGTCGCACAGAACTCTGACAGCAACCCCCCCCTCACACAGAACTCTAACAGTAACCCCCCCTTTGCCCATGCTACCAGTTTGGGGGTCCTTGGCCTGAAAAACGTTGAAGACCCCTGATTTAGATGCTAAGGTGTAGAGAGAATTACATTTTTATAGAATGTGTGTGAGTGTGTGTGAGAGTTCTCGTAAAACTTTGTTGAAGATGTCAAAGAGCAAGCGGCCTACAGTTGGAGTGAGGTGATGCTGATATGTTTAAGTCATAAGGAGCAGGGCCATAACTGAACATCATGTTTCAAAGACAAATAGACTGGGATAGACAAACAACAAGAGCAAAGGGAAATATAGGAAGAGAGAAATGAAAAAAGCGCAGCAGTGGTTGACCTTACTCCAAGAGAGGACAGATAGACCTGTCGTGTTGGATAAGGAGCTTCCTCCAGGGTGCAGTTTAAAGAACTTATTTCCTTTTAAAATGAATGCTTTCATGGTTTAAAGGGGCACTCTGCTGAATTTATATATATCCTAAAGATAAGTTTACTTGTCATGAGGAGTACTACTCAGACTGTGAAAACAGTCGTTCAAAGTTATTTGTTATGGCGCTGGAAGAACTTTGTCTGAGAAAATGACCCTTATGATGTCATAGTGATGTCATCAGGGTTATCTCTACTCCTTTGTTGAGATACACATTTATAATAGAAAGCTTGTTACCAAACTGGTAACATGGAGTTTGACTAGGGAGGGAGGATATAACAAAATTGTTATCAAGTTGCATTATGGGAAGTGTAGTGTCTTTGAAGCTTGACTCAACCCAGGGAATGCAAGTCAGACTATCTCGGCCTCTGCTGTATCAATTGTGATCATTCTTTTTAAATGTGTCTGTTGTGAACCCCCTAACTTTATGTAAGTTCAATACAAAATAGCTAAAGTAGCCTTTAAGTCACATATATATTGTCACAACCCCGGCTCTAGGGCAGGACAAACAAGACGATAAGGACACCAAATGCCAAAGTATATAAGCGATTTATTTGTAAAACAGGACATAAGTTGCGAAGCAAGTTTATGCAACCAAAAGACAACGCCAAAACAATGGGGTTTTCTGGCTCAGGCAGGGAGAGAGAGAGCAGCATCGCGGATGCTGGCCTTTTATGGTCCTGAGATGCGCTGCGCCCAGGTGCTCCAGATCAGACCGAATACTGCCATCAGCTCCACTGACACTTTAAACAGATACAACACAGTGACTGACACAAGACAGGTTAAGCAGGTTAAACCACCAGCCATGTTCCCCCTGCTCCTACATATACATCAAAATGCTGTAGAGCCCAAATCAGTGCCAATGCTTCCTTCTCTATGACGGACTAGTTGGATTGATAACTTGTGAACTTCTTTGAAAAGAAGCTGACCGGCTCTCACCACTCCTTGGTCACCCTCCTGGAGCAAGACGGCACCTGCACCCACTTGACTGGCATCTACCTGCAGCATAAATGTTTTATGAAAACCTGGAGATGCTAGCACAGGAGAAGAGCACAAGAGTGATTTAACATTTTCAAAGGCATTTTCAAAGGCTTGTTGGCACCAAATAAATGTTGCCTTGGCCTTCAGCAATTCAGTCAACGAAAAAAACACAGTCGAAAAATTCCTACAGAAACTCCTATAATACCCCATTAAGCCCAAAAAACGCTGTAGTTCTTTTTTTGTTGTAGGCTGAGGATATTCAGAAATAGCCATGACTTTAGCCTGGACTGGAGCCACATGACCTTGCCCCACCACACGTCCCAGGTATGTCACTGTTGCCCTAGCAAATTCGCATTTGGCCAAATTAAGGGTAAGCTGCGCTTCCGCCAAGCGATCGAACAACGCACGGATGCCTGTAAGTGAGAGTGCCATGTGTCACTATAAATGACCAGATCGTCCAAATAAACTGAACAACCGTCCAAACCGGACACAACACGGTTCATCAGGCGCTGGAACGTAGCTGGCGCGTTTCTTAAACCAAACGGCATCACGGCATACGAATATAAACCCGAAGGAGTTATAAACGCTGATATTTCCTGCGCGCGCTTGGACAAAGGTTCCTGCCAGTAGCCTTTGAGCAAATCAAACTTGCTCACAAATTTGGCAGACCCGACCTGATCTATATACAGTCATCCATACGCGGTAAAGGAAAAGAGTCTGATTTTGTGACAGAATTAACCTTCCTCATATCGGTACAGAACCTGGGTGTTTTGTCCGGCTTTGGTACCAAAATACAAGGAGAGGCCCAACTTGATGCTGACGGCACAGCTATATTGTTTTGTAACATGTATGCAATTTCAGCATCTAGTTGGCTGCGCTTCTCATGTGACATACGATAGAACCTAATCGGCTGCGCGTCTCCGACTTCAATGTCGTGTTCTATCCATGTGGTACGAGAGGGAATGTCACCAAATAAACAGGGATATTTATGCAAACGTGCACACAATTCACTCCGTTTGGATTCTGACATGTGGGAGAGTAGCTTGTCCAAATTACAAAGCGACTCAGAATTTTTCAAACGCCCGTACAACAAACTGTCTTCAGGTTCTGGCATCGTCCTCACGCGCAACGGACATAGAGCTGACAACCAGAGCGGGGCACACCCCATCTTTATTCATGTGATCAGCGTCAGACACACGCTGATAGTATGGTTTTAGGAAATTGATGTGACAGAGTTGCGTTAACTTTCTCCGCCCTGGCGTTGCGATGATATAATTCAACTCTAACACTGTCTCAGCAACGGTATAAGGAGCCAATATACTTAGCCTGAAACGGCGACCCCACCAAAGGCATAAGAGCAAGGACCTGGTCTCCTGGACTAAACACACGGCGTTCTGCGCGACGATCGTAGATGTGCTTCATCCTACTCTGAGATAGTTGTAACTTCTCCCTTGCCATTCCACCAGCTACAACCAACCGCTGTCTAAAACAAGGGCCCCCGCACCACATGTCCAAACACCAAGTCGTTAGGGCTGAAACCTGTACTCTCCTGCACAGCTTCCCTTGCAGCCAGCATCAGCCACGGAAGACCCTGTTCCCAGTCTCTATCCAGTTCGGTGCAATACGCACGTAGGAGAGACTTAAGAGTCTGATGAAATCCTTCCAAAGCGCCTTGGCTCTGCGCATGGTTGGCAGATGACTGATTATGAGTTATGCGCAAAACCCTCAAGACTTGTGCAAACATGTGCGATGAAAAATGAGACCCCTTATCACTTTGAACAATTTTCGGGATACCAAATACAGATATAAATTGTGTCAACGCTTTTACCACAGCCTTCGTAGTAATTGACCTCAACGGGTACGCAGCGGGATACCTGGTACTTTGACACATAACTGTCAAGAGATATTTACAACCCGGTAACGGCCCTACACAGTCCACAATGAGATGTTCAAACGGTTCATTTATAGCAGAGATGGGTTGAAGTGGCGCAGGCGTAATGCCCTGATTCGCCTTCCCCGTAAACTGACATCCATGGCATGTTTTAATGTACGCGGAGACGTCTCTTTTCACCCGCGGCCAAAAAAAATGTTTAAGGACGTTCAGATACGTTTTTCTTACGCCAAAGTGTCCACTATCATCATGGGCCACTTTGAGCACCAGGGAGCGGAATTTAGCCGGCATCACCAACTGGAAAACGGCTATATACATATATATTTTTGTGTTTACAGAATCCTGTAAATGTATTTCTAATAGAGGTGCTTGATCACAAACTACATTTGCAGTCCCTTTTTTGTGACTATACAAACAAATGTTCAGCCTAAAAAGTGTCTGTGTATTTACATATTTAAAAAGACAACATTCCACCCACAGCTTGTGTATGTAATCGTTTGCCTTCTTTCTTGTTTATTCTTGGCGAGTGTACATGCTGAGTATAACAAACACGGCACTGCGACTCTGTCACCGATGTTCTGCAATGCAGCCATGTGTTAGCCCTGAAGCAATCAACAGTGAGAAACATAAAAGCACACAGTTACACAGGCTTCTGCCTCATTACATAGGCCAACTGATATGTTTGACAATAAAAGCAGACAAAGCAGACCAATTTGTTCTCTTTCAGTTTACGCAGTAATGTCTCGGTAGTTGACTGAATCCGCAGCACATTGAACCCAGTGGAAATACACATAATTGAAGATATAGGTACATATACTACACACAATGTTATCTGCAGTGTGAGAGCTGCCCTTGGTTTATATTATTTATATGACTTATTCTGCAAACATCTTCCATGCAGCAAAACAATTATATGACATCAAGTAACAAATAGACATTTACATTACTTTCAATGTTGCTCAGTATTTATGACATCCTGACATTTCAGGACATCCAAATACAAAGGAAGTCACTAAAAATGATTTATTTATATATATATTAATTTAAATGACATGTAACAAGTACTGTAACTTTTTCTCTACCATTGGCCGCAACAGTGTCAGAATGTAGAAAACGTCGGATGGAACTATAAATTACTGTCAAAAAACAATAATTACACAATTAGGCATGTAGGTTTACTGAAGCTGTAACAAGTGGAAAACAAATTTGATCAAAAGGTTTTGTTTCTATTGTTTAAAATGTAAAACATCTTTAAAAACCTTTAAGCTCGTTTAGCATTCATTGTAATGAACAGCATATTCTTACTGGATTCTTCTGATAAAATGCATTGTATATACATTTGTTCTTCGGATTGATTGCTTATTATTTAATTAGCAGCCATCGGGGTCATTTTGGTCTGACATGGTTTTTAAACTCAAATATTATCTAATAAGAGAAGAAAAGCAGCTACACAGAATTAAACAAACCTTCTTATCTTAGAAAAATATGCATGTCTTTGTTTAGTGAACCACAAATAATATGAAGATATGAATTTCTTTAAATGAAATACATTTTTGGTAGCTACATTGATATAATGGGATTTTGGGATGTTACCATTGTTGCTAATTTTCTGCATATCTGATGTGCCTTCCTTCAACCATATGGTAAAACCATATGTTAGCATAATGAAATTAGCATTTAGCTAAAAAAAAACAGTGAGCCCAAAAACAGCCTGATAGCTAACTCTTAGTTTTGTTGTTTTTAATCTGTAGCAAAGTTCATAGGGTCACTAAAATAAAGATGTTTTCAATGGTAAGCATCTGTCAAAGATTATTCAGATTTAATAAACATTTACTATTTTTTATTTGTGACTTATGCACCACAGAAGTCTGAGCGTGAAACTGAAACCAAGGCTAAATTCTCTTAAGAAAAAGTGTTTTCATCAACTCCTTTGATTTAAATAATTAACAAATATTGGCAATATTGACAGAACAAGGTGGAACTGTTCACTGCAGTTTAAGATGTTCTAAGATAATATAATAATTAAGGCATTGAAACTACCTTTGTTTGTGTTGTGTTGGTGGAGGTTAAATGGTTGCATTGGGTGAACAGTTGCTTGGAGTGTTTTAGATGTTTTCTACAATCAGCAATATGACCTGATTGTAGATGGAGAGAGTCAGCTGTGTCTTTGTAGATGTGTGTGTTCATGAGATGGAGAGAGAGAAATATTTTCTTTTAATTTGAAAAGAGACCTTTATTTTTAACTCCGTCTGCATAAGTTTTGCTGCTATCACAAATGAAACTAAAACAAATTCATGCAAAAACCCTAGACAAAAATACCAAATGAAGAATAAAAACATCAGAACCAATGAGTTCTCTGGCTGTTGCAGAGTACTGTTGATCATAGATAAACAGACAAGAAAGAAAAATGTTCTCCTAAGCCCTCAAATCTTGTGAATAGTCCAACCGACGTTGAACACTGAATAGACAGATGGTGTATCGTAGCTGTCTGTGAGCAGAAAGAAAAGCCGTCCCCTGTGCCAAGATTAAGGTTCACCAGAGACCCGTTTGTAGCTAAGGCCCCATACCCGGTAACAACAGAAGGTTAATAGTTGGACTTTTGAGAGGAGGAGTGCTGCATTCCTGTATGTATGGGGGATTTATTTTTTAACTGTAGTGTTTCAGCATGTAAATCTGTTAATGCAAAGAGATGGTGCTTTGACACCTGTAGTTCAGTTTATTTGGTCATTTTAGTTCCGGTTCACACTGACTTTTTTACAAACGAACCAAAGAGGAGTAAAAATTAACACAAACTGACAGCTACCTCGCTGATTGTACAGTTTTGGCGATTGTCATCCTGCATCATCAGGACCCACATGGGGGAAATCTAATTCATTAAAAGCATCAATTCAAGCATTATTATTAAACTGCAAATCGACCGCATGTTAGGAATAATGACTAACAGGTGGAGACTGTAATGACTCGAGACTTATTACTGTGGGATCGCTGTAACTTTTTAATGAACCTGATAATAATAATAATAATAATAATAATAATAATAATAATAATAATAATATAATAATAATAATAATAATAATAATAATAATAATAATAATAATAATATAATAATAATAATAATAATAATAATAATAATAATAATAATAATATAATAATAAGCTTTATTTGTATAGCACCTTTCATATAAGAATTGCAGCCCAAAGTGCTTCACAGCAAAAACATAAAAATGAGTACAAGATTAGACAGAATAAGAGCATTTACAGTACAATAATCACAGTGTTGATGTAAATGAGTGTGAAGTAGCATTAAAAATAGTATGAAATAGCAGAATTAAAATAGTATAAAATAGCAGAATTAAAATAGTATAAAATAACATTGGAAATCATGCCTAGTTTCCCTATCTGTGCCGCACTTAACGACCCTACTGCCAGCAAACCACATTCATCACACCATTCTTGTAAATGTTTTAAACTATCAGAGCCATATTTTGAAAGCATGAGATCAACAATGGGCCCCTGTGACCCTTCAACTGGTTTACTCCCTTTGCTACACATTCTTGGTCTGATGAACTGACAAAGTACACTGAGTCGGATACAAAAAGCTTGCTGGCCCCTGAATAGGATATACACATGGCCTTATACAGATCTATGATAAGACAGCTTCCTCAACACTTTCATGATCAGCAGATAGATTTATTAGTAGCTTTTGAAATCAGGCTAAAATCACATATCTGCTATCAAAACATCCTGAGGTTGGTTTGTTTGTTTTCACACCACAAACAAAGTGCACCAGAGTTGTATTTCCTGTGTCACTGACTCTTTGGCCAGTTGAACATGAGCAGAACAGCTCAGGGGCTGTATTTGGAGGTCCTTAAAGTGTCACATGGTTACTGTTATTGTTAGATAGTTAACTGTAGTTTTGCTGTTTTACTCCTAAACCCACTGTTTGCATGAGCACAAGACCAGGTTGAGTATTTTCAGTATACAATGGAGTACAGTGCAGTCAGGCTGTGTTTCAATAGTTTTAGTACTCACCCCGTATGTCACTGTGATCATGTCCATGAGGATAAATTCAGCCAGAGACAGACATTTTACTCCAAACCATTCTTTAATTTTCTTTTAATGAGAAGTGTTTTTTCTATCTATAGTGCAAGGATACAGTATCTCCTACTGTACCATTTGAAACATCTTCTATTACAGTGTGAGTGAGAAAGTGAAGGAACATGTCAGTTACACAAGTCATTTTACTATCTTTTGAAGAAGAAGTGACTAAATATTCTTTTTAAACTTGAAATACTAACTGATGTATTTATTCGAGGTATTTAAAAATTAAACTCCTCAAAGAGTTTTTGGCCCTGAAGGCACAGTAACACAGACAACAGATGGCTCAGTTTCACTGTTCTGCACAACTGATGGTGCATGTGTGTGTGAGCGTGTGTGTGTATTTTTACATGTGTGAATGCTGCACATACAGTATATGTATCTGAGCGTGTTTGTGTCTTTGTGTGATAAAGGATGGATGTTTTGATTATAGATTATATATATACATGCAGAGTTTGCAATTTGTATGTTCTTATCAGTCAATACAGTATATTTGCCATTTCTGTCTCATTAGCCATGTTTACATTCCTTCTTCAGAAGCACATAACATGAAGTGTATTTTTATGACGCATTACTGCGAGAGGTTTATGGATCATGTCTCTCCTATAAAAGCAAAAAAACCTTTGGCTCAAAATCAAGACGACCCATACAAATTTTATATGCAGCATGATGTATCGTGTTATTTCTGTCACATCGTGTCCCATTACTGATTGTAATCTTTTCATCTGTACCATGTTTCCTGTCTTGTTTACTACACATTAAACACATAGAACAGGGCTACACCACCTTTGGTTTTCCTGGCTTTGACCAGCTGCAAATAGTCTGGTAACTAGTGTGGTAAATGCCACATACTGGTTTGATGACACTTTGGTTTGGAGATTTGATGCCAGTGGAGGCCTTCAGTGGAGGTTGATTGGAACCAAAAGCAACAGACAACAGGTACATATAATAAACGGCCTGCATCAGGTAGACTTACCTCCCCAATGGATCCAATTTGAGGGTGCTGCCTGACTGGCTGTACAAAACAGGTCATCATGATCACAGACTGTTGACGCCTGTTTCACTTTCAATGAATCTAGCTAGCATTTAACAAAATTAACTATGGACAAAAAAGAGGTGGCTCAAAACCCAATCTGCACCACCCAGAATCCACGACGATCTACTCCTTCAAACTCAGAACCCCCACCACTGTCCAGATCCCAGACGACTTCTCCAAGCTCGATTAACAGTGTTTCTGCTCTCCCAGCTACACAGCATGCTAGCCTGGCTGATGTTTGCACCGACCTTGGCTGAATACTCAATTGTGATTGGTCCAAGGATGGGCATTAACTCTAAGTAAAGGGACACCTCGTCAGCCTGGCCAAAGTCAAATGCGATAATGTTACAAACTAAAAACAAACGTGACCATCTATGACCGTATAAAAAGGAGGTTCCTCCCATACAAACCCTTTGCCCCCTTGAGGATAATTGGCAGCCGTTGGCGCGGTCTGACAGAGAGACAGTCAAGGAGAGAAATAACAGTGAAGGACAGAATAAAAGAGAGGGGACATGTGCACTTGCCTGCACTGATGTGAGCTGGGGTGTGACGTATGATGTTATTTCATAATTAGATGAATTACATTTTTGCCCGAAGCCAGAGCACCTTTAAATCTTCCATTCAGTGTTTTGTTCATAAATATGAGACAGCCTGCTACTCGTAAAGATGAGAGGATACTTGTCAAAGGTCAGAGTACAAAACTGTCTGCATAACCAATTGAGGAAGTTAACAAGTGAGTGACTGAATATTGTGAACAAATTTCCATCTCTAGATCTTTACTTTCCTCTCCCATTTCTCTTTAATACATAGACTCTCACCCCCCTGTCCTTCACCTTAATAAACAAGTGTTTACTGTAAACAAACAGTAGAACTACTTTACCTAATAATGACTGTAGCTGCTGCCAAAAGTTATTCAGATCCTCTGTCAGAAATCAAACTAAAGCAGACGACAGGAGACCTCATTAACATCTTATCACAGCTACATAATCCAATAGAGTAGGTCAAAGTAGTTCCCCAAATGTCCCCCCAAAGTAATTTAGTGAATTTACCAGGCCACGCTTTGATTAAGCCTTTTATTGGTCACAGGGGTAAATAATTGGAAATAATCAATAATTATGGTAATGAAGTAATGTCCTCACACAGCTTTGACAACTACATGAATTTCCTGTGGCTATTCAGAGTCTTCTCCTCCTGCCAAGCTCGATGATTTGTTAAGCAAATAACCAAAGACTGCACGTGTGGGGACATACTAGGGAGATTAGGGTTTTTTAACCAAAAAAACAAAACAAAATCAATGATGTGAACATAATTTCCTGCATTCATACACATTTCTCTCTATTCAGCAAATAACACAAGTGGTTGCTTTCCATAATAGTAGTAATTAGAAATAGGAGCGTGCACCATTTTTATTAAAATGCAGAAACAGGAAAAGCCCGTAACAGCAATTATTACTAATTACTATTGCTAATCCCTGCGGGCACTTTGTCGCCCGCAGGGACTACGCGAGTCGCCCGCAGGGCATGTTCTAAAAATAGCACTAGTCACCATGAAGCTCTGTCTAAAATTTGTAATTCATTTTTTGCTGTTTTTTTTTCCAATCAATTGAATTATTCTTTATTTTAAAATGACAATATTGAATATAGAATTAAAAAAACATGAACTCTGATCCTGTAGGGATGCAAGCCAAATCTCATTTCCCTTTCGCTGAGACAAGCTAGCGGGAGCAGCTACGATGGGGCGCTAGGTGCGTTGTTTACACTAAACATGGCAGAAAAGCGAAATAAAACTAACTATTTTCACAATGACTGGGAGGAAGAATTATTTTTTACAACAGTGAAAGAAAAGTGTGTATGTCTCATTTGCGGGGCGACGGCAAAGCGGCACACTGTGGAGACAAAGCTACCGTGCTTACTAACTAACTAACGAACTAACGAACTAACTAACAAGCCGAGAGTTAAAGCTTTGGGCAGCAGCATCTCTTTTCACCAGGCCGGTGAACAAGTCACACAAAGCATCGGAAGCTTCATTTAGAGCTGCACATTATTTAATAAAGAAGAAGAAAACCTTTTCGGACGGAGAGGTGTTGAAAGGTGCAACGATGTTATTGAAAACACTGTTCAAAGAGAGAAGAAAGGTTCTGATGTTATCTCCCTCTCTCGATGTTACAAAGTTAGTGTTTGTACAAACAGGAAATGATTTGAAGATGTGACAGTTCATGATTTCCTATAAAATGTTACAGAAGTGATACTTTGTATTAAAATATCACCGGTGTGATTTTGAACCAAATGCTACAAATGTGCTCATTCATACAAAACTGTCAATAAAGATATTTACAAAAATATCAGAGATGTGATAATAGATTGAGAACATAAATAAATAATGTTGCTTGTTTAAATATATCTGTTTCCTACCATGGTAAATCATTGTTAATAATCATTGTGAGGAATAATTAACATTAACATGTGTTCAGACAGTCTCTTCACACATGAATATTTATTATGATTATTATTATTAATGATAATATTATCATTAAAGGTGAACCATGCAACTATGTTATTTAGGGAGTTTGTATCAAACAAGTAGCCCTTCGTATTATTCAGCACCCTTGAAGTAGCTCTCAGTATCAAAAAGGTTGGTGACCCCTGCGTAGAGAGACTTTACTGAGTGAATACACCTGCATCTGTAAAGGTGGGGTGGGGCACCCCAGTTAAAATACGCCCTTGGAAGCCACTTTTATACTAAAAAGATGAGTTTCTTAAAAGAGTACAGCACCAATTTAGTAAAAATATTAAAATCAAAGCAAGAGAAATTCTTCTTCTTTCTTGTCAAAAGCTGGTGCCCAACATTTCCCACAATTCAACCTGACTGCCAACAATTATTTTGCTTTCAAATGGAACTTTTGAGTCGTTGGTTGTGACATGGGACAGGTACACGATATGCGTGTGGCGTTTAAGTGGTTAAGTTGTAAGAACATCGCTGCTGACAGAGAAAAAGATGAAGCCCTTGGAAATATCAATATAATATCAAATATTTTCCTCAGAGATATTATAAAATTATGAAGAAAAACTCCATACGACTAAAGTTGCAATATATTAACTAACTGAAAATAAAGTTAAATGGCAACCTCCATTTCTGAAAAAGGCAGCAAACTTTCAGAACATTTTTCATTTACCAGTTTGTGAATACCACAAGAGGAGGCTGGTCATATGAACTCTTCTCATGAATGGCTAATGTCGCTTCGAGCCTCTCGCTACAGGCAGAGCTGAGGAGCGGACTACAGAGCTCTAGTAAAGTCCTTTCTTCAACAGGTTTCACACCATCAATGCAAGAAAGCTAGATGCAGTGTAGCTCCCCCTTATTTAAGTTATTTCTTTGGCCAGAGTGTGGGGCTTCTTGATAGTGCCATCTCCTTTGATGAAGAATTCACTTGGCCAGAGTGAGACCCTGTGGGTGGGTGGAGACAGCCTGTGTGTAAAAGAACATGTGAAGTATGAAGGGCTGAGATCTTTATGATTCTCTCTTCAACATTCATATAATCGTAATGACACTCATTACTATGGTATCATTTTTGTGACTCAGCAGTTCGTATCTCACTGGGTGTGTTTGTCTCTTATTAGTATTCAAAAACAATTTCTTGTTTTAAATTGATGCCGCTTAGCATATTGTAGAGCATGAGCATACATATTGGTTTCTGTCACAATCTACACTTTATATTAAAAAGGTGGACACCCCATGATTGACATATTTATTACTTAGCTCCATGTATCCTTGTGCATAATGCCACAGTAGAGCTGGGATTTGAAGATTAACGTGTGAATCTGGCCCTATGGTTTGTTTGCATGCGTGTACGTGTGTGTATCTGCAGCATGGTGCCATATACTCCCACTGGCCATCTGTACCTGCTGTTATCTTTCTCTGGGCTGTCAGGTAGAACAGCCCAGAGACACGGCTATGCTTGCCAAACCAACATGGTTACCTGGCTGAGTTGTGATTGTACACAAAAACACACATGTTCACATGTTTGGTGAGCATTTAAGATAAACTTCATAAACAACAAAAGCTGTTTTCTGAATGTGCTTTTATTGGCCTGACTGTATTTCAGCCAGTTTACAATTTTCACTCTGCCCATCGAGGTCTGTTAAGGCTCAGTTGGTATTTGCTCGAGACAGCTGCAGTCCTCCAGTGAGACATCACTATGAACGTGTACTCCACACGACAGTACAAATGCATCACTCACTGGGCCAGTCATGGGTCTTTTGGTCAGATTCTTAAACATGGTGGTGAATTGGTAAAAATGTGTGTTTTGATGCACTGAAAAATCCCTGCACAATTCTGAGGTGAGACACAAGTCATGCAGTTGCAGAATCAATTGTTATCGTCATGACGAGTGGAGCAGACAGACCCAAACGCAGGAGACTGCAGTCAACCTTTTTTTTAATTCACGTATTACAAAAGGAATGTACTGGTGCACCAACAAGTCTGGAACAAAATCAATAATATCAATCTTCATTGTCACGCAGATACTAGAAACAGCAATCAAGCTGTTGTTTAAACACTCTGAGAAAATATAACAATTCTTCTTGTAGTGTCCGTGTAGTTTCCACATTACCACTTAAAGCTCATGAACACACCAATATCGGAGGAACAAATTCTCAATTCGGGTAAAAGGACCATCTGAATGTGAATGCACCATAAAATACAAACTAATCTGACAAGTGATGAAGTGCAGGTGGAGAGATGTGCAGAGAAGCTCAGGTGTGGGGAAAGAGGTAATTAGGCAGGAGAGCAGACAGGGAGCTGATTGGCTGGGACAAACAGAGAAGGACTAACGAGGCTGATTGAGAGCAGGTGTGTAGATGAGTAAAGGAGGGAAAGGCAGCAAACAGAAAACCCAGAAAACAAAATACTCTTAATCACTGAGACTAAGGAGTGTAGGAGTAATAGAGTAATGCTAATATAGGCAATTTAAATGATTATCAGGACAGATAGGTTCAACGCAGTCTACAACTCGGTCCAGTCAAAAGTGCATCTGGACAGTCAGTCAAGCTGTGACAGTTATGCAGTGTCTATGTCTTGTTCAAACCAGCAATAAGGGATTACATTTAGTCATTGCGGTCTGCAGAAACAAGCTGCGAACACAACACTGACAAATGACCACCTTTTAAGTTGATCTGGATAAACTAGTTAGCAAACAGTTGCCTTTTTACATATCCAGCAGATATGGAGCAACATTATTAATTATTTGAAGTCACTTTTCTGGCCACCGGATGAATTTAAGTCGAATATCTTTGCTCTTTTAGCTCTGTTTTTGTCTCCACCAACTCCTGAGGGAAACATCTGGATCTTTAGCTGCTAAATGCTCCACTGAGTTCACCATCTAGTTTTTAAATACTGATACTGATAAATATTACAACCATCATATGATGGAAAATGATAGCTCATGATATATCTTGGACATGACACACATACACACGCATCTGTGCATTTTTAATATTAATCAAAGTGTGTCTTAGTGTTCTGAGTTCTCTTCTCCTACTCTCCCCGGTCTCTACTGAACTGTATTCGTGCTGAGTGCACAGTAAGCTGTGCACAGAAGAAATGCTGATCCAGTACAGTTATGGGATTTGTGTGTGTAATTGTGTATGTGTTGAGTGATGGATGAATAGATCTCCGACACTGAGATCAAGAAGCATGAAAACAGAAATAACTACAAAATAGGATGAAGTCTTGAGAGATGGAGGATTGGATTCAGAATCAAAGAAGAGACTGAGCAGAGAGGTTTGGCAAAAGGAGCAGTGCTTCTCTTTTAACCACATTTCTCTGTCGTAACCTACTTTCCCATTCAATTCCCCTGGCTGTAGATGATGCAAAATTAATTTAGCGCCATTCATTCCCATCTCATTTATAGCAATCAACCTTGCCCTGTTTTGTCAACCCTCAGCTAAATGAATCAAAAGTAATCAATTGTGTGTGTGTGTGTGTGTGTGTGTGTGTGTGTGTGTGTGTGTGTGTGTGTGTGTGTGTGTGTGTGTGTGTGTATTCCTAGTGAGACACCTTATATTCAAGTCACACTCCTTTATTACCTTTTCTCCTCTGTCATTTAATGTAATGCTGTAATATCCTTTGTGGGTATGTGCGTGTGAGAATCTGGAAATAAATCTGCCAGTGCAGCATATCCAGCAGCTCCACTGTGTATCATATATTCCCATCCTCAATATTCTATGACCAAATGATGTAATCATATGCATCAGAGACTTGCATCTTAGCAGAATCACAGGGCTGAATACTGGACTTCAAATAAAGACATTACTAGAAGAACTTATCTGTCAATTCAAACCCAATTTTAGAATTCACTGCAATATACTTTCTTTGACAGTTAAATGGTCCAATAGTACCAGAAAATGGTAATTTATCAGGGGAAATACTTGGTCAGAGAAATGCAATGCACAAGCGTGGCTTCTTCATGGAGAACGCCTGTATCATTATTTTCCCCATGATCCAATTTTCTCAGCAGCCGTGCACTCCATGAATTTCTCTATATAGTTAGAAAAAAAAGAGAAATTGTTTTCAGGCTGTTCTTTTAAAAAAACTCTATGCTGTAAAACATTCATCCCTATTCCGGTAGTTAATGGAGAGCCACTCTAGATTTGAATGTGCCTGCAAAAGGAAAAGGAAGAGGAAGAGGAAGTTGATAATGGAGAAAGGAGAGCTTTGACTGAGTGAAAATGTCAATGTGCTCCCAAATAGAGGGTCACGAATGGGTCTGCAATACACTAAGACTCACTGAAAAACTATGACGCACATACTGTAAAAAAAGGCCCTTTACAGTACATTCCAGGCGACACAAATGTATCTCTCTAATGTCCTTGTGCTCAATTTGCTGTAGTTTACAAAATGTGTTTTTCTTGTTGATCCCCTTCTGTGCTGAGGAACTCATTAATGGATGCTGGAGGTTAAGGTGGAGCTACGTGTAACCAGACCCACCACAAAGTGCTTGCAGAGTGTCATTGAAACGGGCATTACAGCCAGCGGACAGTGATTGTTTATAATGACAAGCTTCAGTAAGTGCTGGCTGACGTATAACGTAGCTCAAACTTGTATCATTTTTTCTGATTAATTCAAATATAACCCACTAGAATAGCATAGTTTTATTAGGGGTTATCTCTATGTCCCCAGTGTCCTGTGTTCTTGATATAAACTAACATTGTAAGAGATTGGTATGGGCTATCTTCACGGTTCACATTGCAAACTGCTGATGGGAGATGGACGTTTCATATGCAGCGTAAATGGTAAAAATCTGTTCAGCTTCAGTGGAGATATCAATGTCAAAGAAAGAAAAATAACAGAGAACTGTCTTGCCTGCACATTTTAGAGTGTATGTTTCAAGGAGTATAACATCAGTAGACTATAATCTGGAGGTGGGTGATTTCAACATTTGACCTTGAGAAACATAAAACCCTTTAAAAGGTGTGATATTACAAATACAGTATATTAAACCTGTTTTATTGACGGGGCAATTCAGATCTGTAACGTCCCGTCATGTGTGTTAATGTATTTATGTTTCATGTTTAGTTCAGAGTCCATGTTTAGTCATGTCTTATTGTTCACTTCATTGCACTTCCTGTTTTATTTTGTACTTACCTTTCTCTTACCTTTCAGAGCACTTCCTGTTTGTGAGTTTCCCGCCTGTTTGATTGTTGCCACCTGTGTCCCATTACCATGTGTGTGTATATAGTCATTGTCTCCCTTTGTCCTGTGCCAGTTCGTCTTGTGTTTTTGCCACCAAGAGATCCAGCGCTTTCAATCAACTAACCATTGTAGCATTTTGCCTTTAGTCATGTTTAGTTAAGTTCATGTTTTTTGCATTACCTTTGTTCTATGTTTTTTCTTCAATTGAGGGATTTTTTTGTTGTACTTTCATGTTCTTGGGTAAAGACCTTTTTACTTTTGAAACCTTGTCTTGAGCTGTTGCTTTTGAGTTCAACCCTTTTGTGTCTCGTTCATAACTAGATCAGATCATTACAAATCAAATATTACATTTTCCCCCACATTCAAATGGTACTTTGAATTTCAAATACAAATACAGCAGTTATCCCTACAAATTGATTAAGTCTACTCCTTGGAAAATTCTTTAAGTACTTTGGGTCTTACATGTTGTCTGTTGTCACTTATTTATCTCCTGGGTTTCTGAGTCTTCTCTTTTTCTTTAAAACATTTCCCTTGAAACCTGTGTTTGACCAGGAACCAATGTGCAGTGTTTCAAACTCTGCACTAATAGTCAACAAGTCCTTTGCTTCTGTGAGAGGACATGGCGAGAGGTCCCTTGTCAGGGAAGCATAGGTTGTTGTCAGGGTTTGAATTAATGACTAAAGACTTGGACATTGGATGCGGTGTGCGCTTGTCCCGCTGCGTGGTTCAGCGCAGATTTGACTAGATGTTACCCATGTTAGACAAGTCTTGTCATTTAGTTGTTGCTAGTATTGGTGATGCATTTATGTTGTGCCTAAAAGTGTGCCCTAGCATTTGACTTAAGAAGATGAAGAGCAACAAGGAAGAAGAGTGTGTTAGGGGGAGTTTATTCTAGTTAAGAAGCTCCGTTTCCACAATTTGGGGAATTCCGAAACTAGCAAAATGAACCTTCCCCTTATCTTTACTTCTGTTCCTGACCGGCTTCCTGCCTCGTTCCTATTAGCATTCATCACACAAGCCTTAGGAATCAACGAGTTTCAGGGCGCAGCGGTGGAGTTGTTGCGTCCGATCTGAACTACCCATACTGCTCTCATTTCTCTTGGGAGGACATTGTCCCAATAGTTTTCTAGGTTGCCAAGGAAGAAAAATGAGAATGAGATAATAAGTATTTTTGGTCGCTCTGGAAAAGCGTTATTTAAATGCATGACGTGTGAATGCGAGAGGAAGAGGATTACTGAAAACAGCTTGGTGGAGATCAGCTGTTGAGATTTTTCACATGTGTTGAAGGGGATTTAAATCATTTCTTCACTTATTGAACTGCAGATGACATGTTATAGAATATTATATAATATAATAAAACACACATGTACTTTATCTCCCCAGTGGCAGCTCTCTTCACCAGTGCTGTCAATTTCAAGCAAGGGCGAGTATGATTAAGTAAGCACATCTGTTTTACCTCTGCTCCCTCATCATGCCAACTGTGAGGAGAGGCATTTCTAAATGTTTTTCAGGATGTCAAATTGTCGCTTCTGTGAATTCTTTATCTCCCACACACACACACACACACACACACACACACACACACACACACACACACACACACACACACACACACACACACGCCCTGCATTATTCCTTTCTAATCTCTGGCCTCGGGACATACACTGCAGTGTGGACTCGTAGTGTAGCTTTGAATATACTAGAGGTGAGAGATGAAGATACATTTCTCATCGCAGTAGGAGTTAGAATTGCAGCTCCTTCAACACAAAGATAGTCACTAAGAACAGGGAGGGGTATAAGAGCTTTCCAAACATCAACAATGTCATCAACTCCTTTGCAAGCAGACGGCGCTCGTGTTTGATTCAAAACTTAGTCTTTAATTCAAAACTTAGCATTTATTTTTTTTAGACAAACCTGTACTATGTAAAGACTCAAGGTCCTTACCCTAATTAATATAATTATTCATTATTTCCAATTATTTCCTCCGGTGACCATTTGTGAACAGTTTAATCGAAGAATGGCCTCTAAATTCACTTAATGGATTACTCTGTGGTTAATTAATGTACAATTATTGTGTTGCCGTTTGATTCTGATGGATTATTTAGCCCTGCTAAGAAGTTAATGAGGTCTCCTGTTGTCTGATCTCAAGAACAAGCTGCTTTAATCTGCTAAAGTGTGCTCACTGAGAGAGAATCTGAATTACTTTAGGCACCATGTACTGTCAATATACAGGGATTTGTCTCATGCACACTGAGAAGAGTCTGTAAGTATGGAACAGGCAAAGAAATGAAACACAAAAACAAGCAGGGGTGAAGGCCAGACAGGAGATGAACAGTGGTGGAGGAGGTGAAAAGAAAAAGAGCAGACAAAGGGATAAGCCATGACAATTTCATGGGACTTGGGGGAGCTGGAGGTCCATGGCTTTGTGCTCTTTACCTTTTGTCCCAGGAGGTCTGAGTCAGTGTACTGTAGGTTGGAATGCTGGAGCATCGGTTGTGGCTGAAAAGGCCATCGATAGCGTACCCTGAAGAAATTAAACCATAATGCTCCATTAATAAATGCTGAAAGGGTAATTTAGAGCAGTGTAGCAGGTGTGCTCGACAGGAGAAACATTTCCAGTGAAAATACAGTTTCTGCCATTACATGTTGTTATATGTTATGTACTCATACAGACTGTATCACTCTTCAAATGGTGAGGACTGGTTTGTTTTGTTTATCCACCCACCCCCCAACTTTAGATTATGTTATGGAACCAAGATGAAACTGCCAAAAAGGCAGGACTCAGACAAAAAGTTGCAATTACAAATCTGTCTGCTACTTCAGCACAACGGACAGCGCCATGGATTTATCAATACACAGCACATTCAGTGGCACGGTCATTCTTACTTGCACAAACCGCAGTCAGATAAAGAATCAATGAGTTAGGCAGAGTAATCTAACATATTCAAATAAACAACCCCTCTGCCCTAGCTAGCAGCTCTATGAGGCTGTCCTTTGAGCTGAATGCTAACGTTGATATGCTAACAATTTCAGAATAAGAATCAGTTCACAATGACACTGCTAGCATTCAGATTTGAAGAAAGTCAGCTGAATTATTCTGGGGACCAAAGTGGTGGACCAATTGACCAACCGATTGCCATCGGCGTCGCTAGAGCCAAAGCTAAACATGTGTCACTCACTAAATACCTGAGCTGCAGCATTGGCATGAAAAAAACAAAGGGACTGCAAACCCCCCTAACAAAAGCCTTACTCAAAAATAGGATCGCTGCAGTTTGGCAAGATCAATTTTATTGTGCTACAGCAAGATAATTACATTACATTACATTACGGGTCATTCAGCAGACGCTCTTATCCAGAGCGACTTACAGTGAACTAACTACAGGGACAGTCTCCCTGGAGCAGCTCAGGGTTAAGTGCCTTGCTCAGGGGCACAATGTTGGCAGCTGTGGTATCGAACTCACAACCATCCAATGTTGTATTTGGAAGCCGCACCACAAAAACCTGTGTGAATGGTGCTGGAAATTGGATATTTATTACTATGTTACACTTTGTAAAAATTACTCAATTACTTGATTTTCTTTTAACTTTTAACTTTTAATTTAATAATACATATACGTAAAGAAATATCACGTGAAAATGTGACATCAATGAGTCAAGCAGAGTCAGCACATTGCTGCACAACCTGTAGATGATGTACAGTGATGGATCTGTGGTATTTACACAGTATGTTCTTAGGTAAAACATGCGTTCTTTACAGGTGCCCTGTGGAGTCTCTGATTAATAGTGCTATGGAGTAGTGTTTTGTTTGTTTTCTTGCATGTGTAAAAGGACGCACACGAAAGTGCAGGCGGACATGGGCAATGCAATACAGACAATTTAAATCCCCCTTGTACAAACAGGTTATGTTTTTCAAAACTTTTCAAAAAGATGTTTCCAGAGACCAATATCATACGACTTATGTGTGAGGTGACTGACAGCCTCAACTGCTTATTCTGTTGTAATCATACAACACATACAGCTTATCTTCAGCCCTTATAAAACGAAAATGTATCAGAAATGGCCACACATCACCATCCATCCATCCATCCATCCATTGTCTACCGCTTATCCGGGATCGGGTCGTGGGGGCAGCAGCTCCAGTAAGGAACCCCAATCTTCACTTCTCCGGGCCACATCCTCCAGCTCCGACTGGGGGATCCCGAGGCGTTCCCAGGCCAGTGAGGAGATACAATCTCTCCACAGAGTCCTGGGTCTTCCCCGGGGTCTCCTCCCAGCTGGACGTGCCTGGAACACCTCCCTAGGGAGGCGCCCAGGTGGCATCCTTACTAGATGCCCGAACCACCTCAACTGGCTCCTTTCAACGCAAAGGAGCAGCGGCTCTACTCCGAGTCTCTCACAGATGGCTGAGCTTCTCACCCTATCTCTAAGGGAGACGCCAGCCACCCGTCTGAGAAAACCCATTTTGGCCGCTTGTACCTGCACACATCACCACACAGAATAATAATTTGTTCCTAAATGAGGTTCTTTCTATCTTGAAGGTCACATATGTTTCAATGCACAGCCTTGTTTGCAGTGATTTATTACAGTAATGCTGCTTTGCATACTAATACCCAATAGCATCGCCCAGGCAAATGTACTCATGAACCCTTTCATTGTTTAATCAAATGTAAAGTAATTGAATGCTGTAGACATGTGGCTTTGCTTACATGAGCAACACAAACACTATTCCGGTGCAGAAACACACACGCAGCTGCAGCGTTTTCGTCCAGTGGTAGTTTGTGTAGTCATTACAATCCCTCTGTGGGCGACTTTCGTTCCTCTGTATTACTTGTTTCATATTATTTACACTGATGCTCGTCATTGCTGTTTCTGTCAAACAGACAAGTGGGGACGCTGCCACATCTGCCTCCCTGTTGTTGGCTTGATAGTTGCGCTGCTGTTTTCTCATTCTGTAAAGCTGTTGTGTTCGAGTCGAGAGCGCTCTCAGAGAAATGACCCACTGAACCGAGACTCAAGCGAACACATGTGTTTGTTTTTCTTGTTTGGACTGTTGAGTACTGACGTCCCCTCAGACATCAGTAATGATGATAACGCAGTACTTCAAATGTGTTTTCCTGTGTTTATACATTTTGTCATTAGGATTGCAATAGACTGAGGATGCGTCTTTGTTTGCTGGTAGGATTGTTTGATACAGCGAGATAGAAACCTTAAACACTCTGCTATATTAGCTCCTGCCATAACAAATCCCAGCTTAACCCCAATATGTGAAATAGAGTCCTTATAAGGAATGTATCTGTAGTGAGGAATTAGTAATAATAATAATTAATACACACATGCTTTGTTCTGTTATTATCAGGTGTGATATTAGTTTTGAAAGTTCAGGATAAAATAAGTTGTGATATTAATTTAACCAGTTATTTCATTGAGTTTGGCTTGATATTGGGCCAGTAGGGCTGCAACTATAATGCTTATTTGCATTATCTATTAATCTGCTGATTATTTTCTTGATCAGTTGTTTTGTCTATAAAATGTCAGAAAATAGTTAAAAATGTCCATCAGAGCTTCTCAGAGTCCAAGGAGATGTCTTTAAATGTCTTGTTTTGTCAGATATTCAGTTTAACCTGATATAAAACAGAGCAAGCAAGACTTCTCCATAATTGAGGTCTGAAAAGAGTATTTTCTGTCATTGCTTGTATGTCAATATCAAAATGTTGGTACAGTGCACTTTACAGTAAGACTGATCAGTAAAAGTAACTCAGTTCTCAGAGCTTGTTTAGTGTCACTTAGATTTTTGACATAAAAGCAGTTAATATAAATTGTGTTGTGGCATATGTTGTTTGTTTGTGAAGTAACAAAAACAACACAATGAACTCATCTGCACTCATACCATAAAACATTTCTTATATATGAGCCTAAAGCTTTTGAATGACATTGTGAAGATTTCAACTTTGGACCGTTGCAGTATATCCTCTGGGCTCTGCTGCCTACAAATAGCTGCACAGTTTCCTTTAGTGTGAGTCACACATACAGATTCCTGGAATATGTACATTTATTAAATTGCACTACACAGCATAACCATAATGTGATCTGACAGACGTTGGAGGCAAAGCAGAAATATGTCACGGATGTTGAGTGCTATAGCATTAAATGTTTAGTTTGTTGCATCTTTGCTCTCTCTTTATTTGTGAGTTTTCATTGTTGATTATTTATGTTGGTTCTCTGGAATATTCATGATGTCAGCACTCAACTTTGAGGTTAAATGTAACGGATACTTTGTGGCCCAAACTAAACAATAAAACAAAGTCTGGTCGTTCTGTGCAGTAGCCATGGGAAGTCCAAATATACTATGTATATAGTGTTTTTGAATCAAACTGCACTCATCTCATCACATGTCCTTCACCTCCATTCAGAAACGTTGTTGTTTATACATCCATATAAGCAAGTCAAAACTCTGCAAACGAGTGAACATAGTAGATGCAACTGAAATTTGCTGAGAATTGAGTCAACTCTGTAGGAGGACAGCAAAAAAAGTGATTGCATTAAATCGACTACTAATAGACCAAACACAACTTTTATTCAGTGCCATATGGGTAAAGAGTTGTTGCCTTAAACATAAAGTTGCATGTTACAGCCACCATCTGGCTGACAGTTGTTTGGTGTACAGGAGAACTCTATCGGCTACATTCGGTGGCTTGGGGACTCTAATGGCTCCAGATGGCTTTAATGCGTGAGGAGAAAACCTGAAAAAAAGCCTGAAAAAAAAAGGCCGGGTCATTTGTAAACGGTAATGAACATCTGTGTCTTCTCTAAAAGAAACAGTGAGGCTGCCTTAGGAACAGCAGGCATAGCATTACAGTGTGGATGTGTGGTAACATTAGCAGCAGTGTGGGTGCATGGTATGGGGCCGTGATCACGGAGGTGTGAGAACACACACATTGCACCACCTTCACAGTAAACACCTAATAACTCTTCAGCAGCTCCATATTTTGACTTAATTCATTTAAAAAAAAAAAAGATAACTGTGTGGTGTGTGTTCTGGATTCAACTCCTAATAATCTTGTAAAGCAGCCAACATGTGAATCTGCCCCTCCTCTTCCCTTTCTGTCTCCCTGAACTCTCCGCAGCCACCCTGTCCATGTGGCCTGATGATGGTAATGCAGCATGGTGCAAGTGCATCGTTTTATGCTTTTCTGTAGCAACTGCTTACATAAGCCATACGCAAGAGACCATAATGCTCGATAACACTACAGGCAGTGTGCTTTGTTGACATTTATATCTGCTGAGTTTGCATTTTACACTGTTGAAGATAATCATTAGAATGCAGTGTTTCACAGACTCTCCATGAGCCCTTATTGTAACATTTAGATGAGAAGCAAAACATTTTTCTAATGACAAACTTCTTATGCTAATCTTTCCTCAGTGTGTTTTATTACTGGCTCTACATTTGCAATGCTTTTTTTTTTTTAAACCAGGAAGACTAAAAATACTCTCCTGATCACAGTCAATCAATCACTGTGTCAAACAACCTGTCAACACAAAGACACTCTGACGCTCAAGTTGGTTCACGTTTGGTGTGAATCAGCAGCTTGGGATGCTGTATAAGCAGGGCTGTCAAACATGCGGCCCGCGGGATGACTTTGCAAAGTGTAGAAATGAGTTGTTTTGCTCATAAAGTAAAATACTGTTCCAGATACCTATGACGAAATGTTTTGTGTTTTTGTAGATACACTGTGACCTGTAAGTTTAATGTGTAAATGATAAAATGAGGCATAATATTGTTGAAATTGCACATTTCTTTCTCAAGAAATGTCAGGTTGTTCATAATGTTTTGTAAAAAGATAGTTCATTAAATTTGAACATTTTCAGAATGTACTTTGCACTAAAACGAAGGAAAAGTTGTGAGTTATCGTTATTTACAGGTTATTATGCTGTGATTTTACTGGTCCGGCCCACTTGAGATCAAATTGGCCCCTGAACTAAAATGAGTTTGACGCCCCTGCTGTATAGTGTAAAGTCAGCAACAACCTGCCACAAACTGCTGTCCCTCTGCTCTCAGGTGGCCTCTTGCCCACAGCCAGTTTAGCTATAACAGCCCTGGGTGGTTATACTGAGCAATTACTTGGGCAGTTGAGGGAGGCCACAGGCTGAACGCCAAGTCAAAAGAGCCCTCTCAGGATCGGCAGCTGGAGCCATTAGGTTAGATAGACACTACAAAACCTTTTAAAACTCTCAACACCTCTTCCCCTGTCAACATCAGCGACTGTATATAAGAATTGTTTGTGCACTACCGTTTTGAATCCTCGAGTTTGTCATTTTGATTTATCGCCAGAAGTGGTACGAGAGGTACAACTGAATGCTGAACAAGACATTTTTAGGCAACCGAAATGTCACCCAAACCGGACAACGCCGAGGTAGTGACTTGATAATCACAAGGTGTGCTTTTAGGCACGCTCAAAATACACTGATTTATTCTCTATTTTACTCTAAATGAGACCATCATTTACAAAATGAACATCATGCTGTATTGAAGAAGACCTGTTTCTCTTGAATGAACAGGGGTGATGGGGGCTTGCTTTTGAATCATGTGGTCGTGCAGGCTTACCAAACCCTCCAGGAGTTTATTATAATGCTCTTTCAATTTTCATCCTGTTTGAAACAAAGATAGTGGTGTCTGCCACTGGAGGTTTACTACCCAGCCAGTCTGCTGATATTCTTATTTGAATATTTAGGAGTTTCCCTCTATATATTCCAAATGAAAAGCTTACAAAGTTCTAATGTTTAGGTGGATTTGATTTAAAGTTTTATGACTTTTTGGAAGAAGCTATGGCCATATTCCCCTATGGCCATGTTGGTGTGCAAAATGTATTAGCTCCTTGATTCCCAATGACACGTTTTGTGACAATGAGTTCAACTTTTTAAGATTTTCCATTAAAAGAAAGGAGAAGGAGAAAACAAAGGCACTAACCCCATGGCCAAATCCGCTGGTGGAAAGTGATAGTGAGGCTGTAACCTGATGCACTAACAGCGAAACAGGAGGACAATTGGAACTCAGCTGAAGTTGTGGATGCTGTTGTGCAGTACCTATAACAGCACACACTGTGTGTCTAATGGAAACACTTTTCAAATTGTTTGTTTGCTTTAACAACCTAAAAAAAACTATTTATTAAATTCTAAATTATAATAATTGGAGAAAAGTGGGAAATCATTACGTTTTAGCTTGAATAAAGGAACACTTCACCCACAACATGATCATTTGTGTATTAATCCCTCATCCCGTGTTTTCTTGAATTCTTCAGGAGAACTTTGTTTTTCTCGCATTCCTCCACTGAGAATAAACAACACTGAGAAAAGTCTTGATGAATTGAAGTAAATGGGGTCCACGTTTAACAATAGCAAAACTATATCAACAAATCAGTTTCCAAACTCCGACACAACTCGTACAGCATAATCAAGTCTCATTTATCCAGTCATATGCGCACTACTCGGGGTCGGCGCCAGAGCATATGGAACGTGCGGCAATCAACTGGGACAGGAGGACATTTTGCTAGCTTTGTTAGCTTCTATTAAGTGTAGCGTTATCATTAGCATGTTTCATGAAAGACATAAACTATGAGGCACATAGCCATATTGTCACTTATGTGCACCGGTGCGCACGCACTGACACAAATGCTACTATGTCCACGGAACTAAGTTATAAACTAAGATCATCAGTAGGGAATCAGTTTAAAGTTTAGCATTGAATAAACCATGTACCTGTTACTTTCATGGCTACACAAAAAAAAGTGAAACAACATCCTTTAAATCACATGCAAAAGCGATGTGCATTATTACAACCTCATTCAGAAACACAGCAACAATTACAAAAGTGCAAACAACACCATCGTGTACGAAGCAAAAGGTGCATAAGTGGATTTATGAACTCACCTCTAGAACAGCTGGAGTCGCCGTCTGTGAGTGCAGAATCTAATCAACACAATTTCTTTACATTTTCGAATGAGATCAAGTTCAACGGCTAGCTGCTCAAGCTAACTCTCGCGACTGGTTGGTTAAAATGTTCTTTAATGTAGAGAATGAGTTTTTGCTCATGGCGGTAGAGGCATCAAATCGGACACAAAGTTTAACAACACACATTGTGTACTGTTGTGACGGGAGCCTTTAAACTTTCCTTCACTGTTACTTTGTTTTACTTTGGAGATTTACTGTTTTGCAAGAACCGATTCCGATTCTGCAACTGCAGCATTTGTCAAGACCATGATTGATTTTAGTGCCGTTACATTCAAAAAATGTCTCCCTCTGGATCTAGCCCTTTAAGTGCAGTGGCAAGCATGGTGTTGATCTCACTAAAGTGCAACTTCATCTCCCAGAGTATGTGATCCAAATCAAATAGTCTCTGGAGCTTAGTTTTCTTGTTGTTTTTCAGTTTTATTTTTTTGTAAGGAAGATATTTCAGCTGAGATCGCTACTCTTCCAAACTCAGTGATGAGTAGCGTGTCTGCAAAGAGTGAGACTGTTTACTTCAAGGGTTCAAGGTAACGTGGTGAGGAATTGATATTCAAATGGTTATTTTGTGGGTGCAATTGTCCTTGAGTGAATTACATTAGACGATTGGTCGATTATCAAAATACAGTAGTTGTAAATACAACTGATCGACTAATTGATTATTTTTTCAGCACTAATTAACATGTATTCACGCAAATACGGTGCTCACACCCCCACAGAAACACAGTGCCTGTTATTTTATCTTATTACTTCACCCTCACCACTTCATCTGTCCTCTCTGACCAGCGTGAGCCCTGTGAGCTGTGCTTACTGTGGCAAAATTTCTGCCGCGTTAGCGAGGAACAGAGGTTCCACAAAATTCTTCTGCATCTGAATCCCCTCCGAGCTCATTTATGGTGAGTACACTGGCAGCGAGCACACACACAGTGAGGAACCCTGTCGACAGGTGATCCCTCAAAATGGATGAGAGGGTGTTTTTTCTTGAAAGGACAGATCCATCACAGACTGGGAAGTGAACAAACTGTCGGATAGAGGGGGGGGCGGAGGATAGATGCACATTTGGAAAGTTGGCGTAGAGGTAATCAGGGGAGCAGAGCTAGGGTAGTGAAGCTGTTCGAGCTCATAGGCCAAAATTATTACCACTCGCATCATTAAACAGTACATTTTCCAGAGCCTGTGGTTTGGTGCTTCAGTGTAATTACTCTGCATGGCTTTAGTTTTGTGTGTGCTTCAACGGTGTCAGCACAATCCTAAATCACCGGAAAGTATTTTCTGTGAAGTTATTGGCCCAACGCTTATCTGGTTCACAAGGGCACCGCTTCCACTGCAGTGCTATCAGCAGAATGAACTAATTAAGGGTGCAATCAAAGCTTTTTTCACTCAACATGTGGTCAGTGAGTCATGACAAATTGGTACTGTCCCTAGTGAGGCGATTTCTTTCTTCTCTTTTCCAAACACTCGCTACAGTATTTAGACTCTGAATAGAGTATTTGGATTTTTTACACTTCTTTAGGGTTAGTTCTACTGTAACAAATGTGTTTCCTTTACATATACATTAAGGAAGAACACCTATTCTGTAAGTATGAACAGTGTTTGAATAAGCTTGATCGATCATGCATCAGTCATACCGACAGGCTCCCAGGCACACTGTTTGAGAAACACTGACACGGACGGCGTCTCTCTCTGAAACCCAACAATCAATGAGCTCCGTTACACAGCCAATTACACAACACATGACCTGTTGACCATGAAATGTTGCTCATTTGTGTGCACACGAATAAATCAAATCAAAAATAAATAAATAAATGACCTAATATATATGATATATCATTATTATGCCAATAAATGTACCAAAAATAATACTAAGAATAATTGTAGGCATTAATTAATTGATCAAATGTGACATACATTGATATTTGTTTTAATTAGCTTCTTATTCATATACATTTATTCTTGTATTAATTCATTAATCCTGCCTGTTTGATAGGCTGTTCACTGTGGAGTGATGGTTCAAATCTGTGATGAAATTGCAGAATGGCGTCCTATAATTGCTGAACTGCAGCTGGTTTTTGTTTGTACAGAACAGGCACAACAGACCGACTGACACGTCAACATGAAGGCATGTTGTGGGGCTCAAGCACTATCTCCATATGTTTTAATTCAAAACCAAGAATGTCAGATACCATTCCTGACACAATGTTAACGAACGTAAGATGCTTCTTATTAACAGTAGTGCAAGAGGTCAAGCTGCTCATCAACCAATTTGAACAAGGTATGTTTGTGGGTGATGATGATACTGTTTTATAAATTAGGAACTAAAGTGTCTGATTTGGCGTAAAGTTGTCAGTTAATATTTCAAAGAAAAAAACCTTGTAATCAAGTTTCTGGTCTGGTGTTTTCAATTTCAATTATGCACCATTTTATTTTGAATTGATATGATATTTGAATAATCGACCCAATACCCATAATTATAAAAATGTCACTGTCACAAGTTTGTCATTGTCCTATTGATCGTCACAAAATGTCAGGAAGGCGGGTTTAATCTCTGATCTGTGAGCCTGTCAAAGACAGATTCCGAGAAGAAAGCAGGAAGGAAACAGCAACACAGGAAAGTAACAACAAACTCCTTTTGTTGAGATCATGATGACATGAATAATAATCCTCACACCTAATGCGTGTATGTTGGGGTGGTGACAGCCTAGTGGCTTCTTAAACTCTCCAATATCCAATCCAATATGGATGGATATCCATGCTTATAATTGTAGATGTTTCTCTAATCTTCACTTTAGTCCTCCTCCACAACTTACCAATACAGACATGCATATTTGTTCTTTGGTATGAAAATATCCGTCCTGACTTACCCAGTGGATACAAACGGTCACTTAAACAGTTACTTCCTCTAAAACCAACAGTACCTGCTGTATTCAATGTAGATATGTACACAACAAGTCCTGACGTTAGCTGTCGTTCCACTAGCTTCTGTAACGCAGTAGATTCTCCCAATGAGGCTGTCTTTCATTTATCTTTCTAAAGAAAAGTGTAACACTTTTCTAAGGTTTATATAATTAACTACTAAATGACACTGATTCTAACAAAATCAGTTTCTGAATCTCAAATGTTTCACATCAGCTACAACTAAGGGTTAAACAACTGAAAACAAAGGACTTCAAACATGCAATCAATTGTAGACGACAGATGGTGTTCAGACTGTGATGTGACTGTATTCTTACTGTTTAGTTTGAGTATTCATCTTTTCTTCCAAGGTTTTTGCTTTGAATTATTTATGGCATACACAAAAGACACTCCGTAATTGCACATGGGAAATTAAATATCAAACCTTTGTAGATTTATTAGGATGAGAGTTGGAGATTACTTATGTACTGCAGCTACTCAAAATGGCCTGCGTGAGTTTGAACCAAACAAACCTTAAAACAAATTGAATAAGAAAAAATAACCTTTTCACCTAACAACTCTCCTTAGTCCCACTTCAGAGGCTGAATGAGGAAGAGATGACGTCCACACAAAGACAGGAAATGAATATTGATTTGTCTTTAAAACTTTTTATCCACATAACATATTAATGAAAACATTGCGGTTAAAATAATTATAATTTTACTCTCGATACTTATCTTGGTACCAACTTCCTCAAGACAGTGTCTTTAAAAATGTCAAGAGAATCAACACTGACTTACAGTGAGCTCTGGGCAGTATGTGGACGTGCACACAGAAGGAATACATAGGGAGACAATTAATATCATTTGCAGTACTGCAGTGCGATCAAAACTCAAGTTACCCACTTTTATATTTGCAGAAGACTCTACTCTCTCCATGAACCCGATTAATAACATAAAGTCATGTAACTTTGTGCATGACATTTGTAAGGTACGATTTTATAGGTTAACATTTAAAAATCTGCAATTAGTTCTTCAAAATGCTGTCTGCTTACAATAATCAAATAAACTGGTTATCAAAGGGACAATTATAATTATATGCAGTATGAAGTTAGACAGAGAGGAGAAAAGCGAATACTTTCTACAATTTAAAACTTCTGAAAGTGTTTCTTCTATTATTCTTGTTTTTTTTGTGGAGAAACAGTAGAATTAATTTGTTAACGATGAAAGTGCTGGTGAGACATCTCACTGCCACACACACACACACACACACACACACACACACACACACACACACACACACACACACACACATACACACACACACACACACACACACACACACACACACACACACACAGGAGGATGATATGACAGCCTTTGTCTCACAGTGGAGACAGTATGCTTTAGCCAGGTCATAGGTCAGTGAGGAGGAAGAAGAGGAGACCAAGAATGATTTAATGAAGCTCACTCTCTGAATGATAAACAGCCTCCATGACTCTGGCAGAGTAAGAAGTCAAACATTGACTATTCAATCAAGGTCTGTGAATAGCAGAGTGGTCTGCAGAATCAGGACCAGATGTATGAGGCCCTTTGCACTGTTTCACATCATGTCATTTACTTCAGTTTGTCATCTGAAGCACAGTTTGGGAGTAATCAGTGAACAAGATCAAATAAAAATCCTAGCACAGTAAAAAAAAAAGGCTTGTTGAGTCAAAACGCGTAGGTCATCCATGTATTTTTTTAACGTATAATCAGAGTGCCACGGATGGTTTTCAGACTGATAACAAGTACCGTGGACTTCTATTCAAAGTAAGCTAGAAAGTCATTATTTTTTTATTCTTACTCGAGTATTTGCCCTATCCCTGATTTTGAACTTCTATATCTATAACACCCAGCGTCTTGACCAGTGACTCAATATTTTATCTGCAACATCCTGGCATATTTTAGCATCTCTACATTTTGAAAACACATTTTGTTTTTAAGCTTTGAACTGAACTTTTTCAATCCCCCATTAACCTGCAGCAAGTCTAGTAGTCTCAGTAAGTGGCCGGGGAATTACACCAGCTGCAGCATTAAGAACTCAAACACTAGAGTCACACAGACAAGTCACACAAGTCAAGAGAAAAATATGTGTTTCTGCTACTGTATCTAAATCTTACATTTGTAATCATGCAATCCCCCATTAAATATAATATTACTACTAATATTCAATTATTTTTTAATTATTTGACAACTATAATTATCGCCTCCACCAACCAGTCATGTCTGTCCAACATGTCATCACTTCATCCTTTTATCCCATTATACATTTAAATGAAATGTCCATGTCCAGCATATGAATTCTTGAGTTATGGCTAAAGATGTATTTTGTGAGGTCACGGTGACCTTTGTCCACTAAAATATATTCAGTTTATTCTTGAGTGCAAGTGAACATTTGTTCCTGAGATATCACGTTCATGATAATGGGACGTCCGACCCGATTACATAATGCCTCTACGACAAAGGTGACCATGAAGGAATTTGTCAGATATTACAGATTGCTTTATCAAAGGCTATTTGCCAGCCCAGAAGGCCATCTTTGTTTCTCTGTTTACAGCTGTATCAGCCATTCTGGTGAACTCTGAGGATGTGATGAAAAGATTACTCACATAAAACAATCCACTTACTGAAAGTGTTTCTTCTGTTATCAACAGTAACAGTATCTTGCAAATTGTCTGATATGTACATCTGTATAGGTTACTAATAAAACACATTGCATTATTTTATAAACATGAATATACTTACCATTAGAGTGAGTACAGACCGGCAGATTAGGCTAATATTTACTATTCATTAACCAACAATACATTAATTCAAGTTCTGTTCTGTTTTACTCGTGTTACCGTAAAATCCTGTTAAGTTCTCATGGTACGATCTTCAGAATACACACACACACACGTCTACGCAGGAGCTTTGCAATGACACAGACACTGACAGCCTTCTCTTATACATTGAATAAAGCATGGCAATAAATGGTAGCAGGATAAACACTAAGTTCATGAACCGATACTTTTACACTTGCATACCATTCGTTATCACACACAGGGACACACGTGTACTTTTACAGTGCAGGTTTATAGCCGTCATGTCAGATAATCAATAGTCTGTAACTGAAGAAGTGTAGGCTGGATTGATTTTATTTGGTAGATGACAGTGGAAAGCACTCATGAGTCAAAGAACAACATTGATCTATTGCTTGAGCTTAATTACAATGCATCGTATAACTGTAGACATGTACAGTACCTGTTCATCCTCATTACACAAGGCTCTGTTGTCCCAAACAAATGTACTTTAAGATATATAAAGCGACACATAAAAGTCGATTAGATGTAAAACAAACCTCTAATTCATATATTCATATTCCATTCAAAGTCCATGTTTGTCAGCAAGTGTATCCACAGACTGCTGACAACCTGTGTGTGTGTGTGTGTGTGTGTGTGTGTGTGTGTGTGTGTGTGTGTGTGTGTGTGTGTGTGTGTGTCAACCCATCAACTCCAATCTGCTCACCTGTCTACAATCAACTCATCCCAGCACAGTTTATCTACCCCGGTCTTCCAGCCACTCATCGCCAGATTGTTGTTTCTACTACCCCGGATCACAGCATAACTTGTCGCTCAACTCCTGTCTGCCTGCCTGCCTGCCTGCCTACCTGCCTGCCTGTCTGCCTGTCTACCTGCCTGCCTGTCTGCCTGTCTACCTGCCTGCCTGTCTACCTGCCTGCCTGTCTGCCTGCCTGCCTGTCTACCTGTCTGCCTGTCTGTCTACCTGCCTGTCTGCCTGTCTACCTGTCTGCCTGTCTACCTGCCTGCCTGTCTGCCTGTCTACCTGCCTGCCTGTCTACCTGCCTGCCTGTCTGCCTGCCTGCCTGTCTACCTGTCTGCCTGTCTGTCTACCTGCCTGTCTGCCTGTCTACCTGTCTGCCTGTCTACCTGCCTGCCTGCCTGTCTGCCTGCCTGCCTGTCTGCCTGTCTACCTGCCTGCCTGCCTGCCTGCCTGCCTGTCTGCCTGTCTACCTGCCTACCTGCCTGCCTGCCTGTCTGCCTGTCTACCTGCCTACCTGCCTGCCTGCCTGTCTGCCTGTCTACCTGTCTACCTGTCTGCCTGTCTACCTGCCTGCCTGCTGTACCATTATTCTCTAACCATCTGCCTACTAGCGAGTATTGCTTTAATAAACTATTTAAACTTACTCCGTTTCCAGAGTCTAGTGTTCTGCGCCTGGGTCTCCTCTGGACGTACCCTTAACATTTATATTGTTAGAATTGTGGCAACAGAGGTGAAGTGCTGCAGCCACACGTGCAGTAAAATAAATCCCGGAGATAGAAACCGCTGTCTGCAGCATTTCACTGATCACCATTTCCATGGTTACCAGTAAAGTTGACAAAGCAGCCAGTTGTATGGTTGTGTATGTGCCTTAATCCGGCAGAGTGCTTGAGTAAAACTGGTAAAGACGACAATATACAATATTCAGTGCTCATACAAACAGCCGAGACTAATCCCCTGATCCTGTCAAAGGGCTGTGCTGCCTGTTATTTTAACAAGATGTAACACAACATCAACAAACAGCCTTAAGCTATACAGTAGGCCAGTTTGTGCACTGTTAATTGGGAGGCCAACAGTCTTTTCCAGATTTAGTGGAGACACATGCCTATGACTTTAATTCTGTTCCTCTCTAAATTATGTTTTTTGTTTTTATCATTTATCCGAAAACAAAACATGATTAAAACCTTACTGGCCTGAAAAGCTTGGAAAGCCTGTTGCTCATGTTCATATTTATTTTTTGGAGGCACTGGGAAGCTTTTTTGACATCATCCTGGATTCATCTTTTTTAAATACGAACACAACATAATTTCTGTCAAATGTTGTATTTGTACTATGTTGTTTATCCTGTACACACGACATCTATTGCACGTCTGTCCGTCCTGGGAGAGGGATCCCTCCTCAGTTGCTCTCCCTGAGGTTTCTTCCATGTTTCCCCCTTTAATTATGGGGTTTCTTTTAGGAAGTTTTTCCTTGTGAGGGTCTAAGGACAGAGGATGTCGTAACCTGTACAGTCTGTAAAGCACACTGAGACAAATGTATAATTTGTGATATTGGGCTATACAAATAAATTTGATTTAATTTGAAAATGAGAAGCCGTGTTTTGGAAAAAGTTACTTGTATTTTATTAAACGACCAAAATGTATATACTCACAAGGAGAAATGATACCTTTAAATGGAGCGTATACAGATTCTAATGTTAATCTTAATTCACAGGGTTTTGATAGCCTTCATCAGAATCGGAATCAGAATTTGGTTTATTGCTAAGCAGGTTTTCACATACAAGGAATTTTCTTTGGTGTGTAATGGTGCAAACATAAACACAGTAGGAGAAATAAAAATAAGAGCAAATACAGAATAATAGAAAATATAGAAAAAAGAACGTACAGAATATCATGTACTGTATATCTTAATTAAATTAGGATTAAAAGTGTTGTAGTAAGGAATGTGCAAAGGTTCCCACATACGGAGTAGGAGGTAGAGTTTGTAGGGAGCAGATGTGTGATCCCGCCCGCGGGATGACTTTGCAAAGTGTAAAGATTAGTTGTTTTGATCATAAAGTAAAATACTGTTCCAGATACCTGTGACAAAATATTTTTTTTGTTTTTGTAGATACACTGTGATCAGTAAGTTGTAGCGCACATGTGTAAATGATAAACTAATACTGTTGTTGAAATTGCAAAAATCTTTCTCAAGAAATTTCAGGTTGTTCATAATGTTTTGTAAAAAGATAGTTCATTAAATGTTAACATTTTCAGAATGTACTTTGCACTAAAACGAAGGGAAACATTTGGAGTTGTCGTTATTTACAGGTTATTATGCTGTGATGTTACTGGTCCGGCCCGCTTGAGATCAAATTGTGCTGTATATAGCCCCTGAACTGAAATGAGTTTGACACCCCTGGGCTAGTGAGTTTGTACCTGCAAGGCTACAGTGTGTCTGCCAGGGTGAATCATGTTCACATACAGGAGTTTCTGCTGGTTTATTTATTTAAAAAGAAATGTATGCCTCAAAGGAAATACATTTGTAATATGTGGAGAGGAGTGCAGAGTGTCTCCTAATGTCTTAGATACAGACCAGAGACAGAGTTTCCTGTCAAGCAGCCAGAAATGAAATAATCTTAAAAATACTATTAATCATATAAATTCTTTCCAACTGCCAGTGTCTGAGTGTGTGTGAAAAACAGAATGAATGAATGCCTATTACTAGCTGCACTTGGTAAGATACTTAACATAAATAGGTCAGATTTATGTTTTATTCATAATATATATATATATATATATATATATATATATATTACAAGAGAAAGGTATTAGGACTATAAAAATAGTTTCGATCCCTGGGAGACCTGGGAGTAACCTCTGGGAAACTAACCTAGCCTATTTTGAGAGCAATTATATAGCTGAGACCTTTGTAAAATACCAAACAGCTGAATCCACTGGTTAATTATGTTCACATTGAAAAGGTTTATGTAGGCAGGGAACCAATCAGATTGCTTCATTTTAAACTACATTAGCATAAAGCAGTAATATCAGCGTACTATAATAGGCAGACGGTCACACACTCACTGCAGCCTGCTACACAAAACAAGAACACACTTTGAACAACAACACACATTAGCTTTCCCACTAAAGTCTCCTTCTTATCAAACTAACACGTCTCGTCCTGCAGCTTAGCTTGTGGAACGACTAAACAAACATTCACCGGGAGAAGTGTATTGTTCAAGCTAATTAGCTTATATGGTCCTTCCCCTTCAATACCAATGCTAACCCGTAGCTAGTTAGCTCTAGCGCTAGTGGATTTACTCTCCCCTGCCAGTGCTCAGCCTGCCAGCTTCTGTCCATCACACACAGAAACTTACTAGATTGCATTAAAAAAACACTGATATAATTATTGATAGCAAAACAGGATGGTCAAATGTGATTCCAGTTGGACTTTGAAGTTGCAGCAGCTACGACTTCCTTTGCTGACAGTAGGCAACATCAATATCATCATCATGTCCTGCTGTTATTAATTGTCTAAAGATGGCATGTGAAAAGGACAGAACAGCTCCTGCATGTGGAGAAGAGATACAAGACAGTTCCACGAGGGGTTTCGCATTAAAAAAATATTTAAAAAATCATGTTGGGATAGCTTCTAAAATAAGCGTATTACAAAGCTACTCCCTGCTGCGTGAATGTATTGCACTTCTGTAGATAGTCACATAGTATTTTCTACTCAAAAAGGTTTTGAGCAGCATTTAAATGATGTAACTTATTTTCCCTAAGCACTGCACATTGCAAAAAGTGATAAGCATGCACACACAAGCCCGCCACTGAACTAATCCCACACTATCAAGGACACTATCAAGTGTGCAACTCATCAAAGCTGCATGTTGAAGGCTGAGTGTTGCAGTGGTGCTGTCCATGGCACTGAAAAGCAGTGTGGCTTATGACTATTTCATGCTTCATTTAGAGATGACTGTAACAGACTGGGTGCCACACGCCACATGAAATGACTCAGTTTAGCAATTGCTGAGCATACTACGTAATGAATGCAGAGTTGTTTTGTGTGTGTTGGATATTCCCTGGAGTTTTTAAGCACATCCATTAAATAGTTTGATTACCTCATCATTTTATCGCCTCGCAAGAACAAATCTACCTAACTGGTGTGCACAGCATGTATGTGAGTGGTGTGAACATGTGTGTGTGTTGTGTGTGTGGGCTTCTGCAGGGCCATAAAGCATCTGAGAGAGACGAGTGGACTCCGGTCTATCTGCTCTGATGAAACAGTAACCAGAGGCTCTCGCTCTTTATCTCTCAATCCCTTTCTTCATGGAAACACATCTATTATATTAAATTTTCTCATACATACACACACACACACACACACACACACACACACACACACACACACACACACACACACACACACACACACACACACACACACACACACACAGTGAAACAGGTAATATAATTTCTGACTGCCTTATTTTCCCTCTACGCACTTCCATTAACCCAGGAGAAATTGTGGTTTCCTGGTGTGTGTGTGTGTGTGTGTGCGTGTGTGTGTGTGTGTGTGTGTGTGTGTGTGTGTGTGTGTGTGTGTGTGTGTCAGCTTATTGTGGGAATGTTTGTTTGTGTGCAAATTCCTTTTCTCTTTAAGACAGTACCTCAGTATGATATGAATAATGCTCTTGTGTTGATTAACTATGTGAGTTCCTTCACATATATTGTTATCTTCTAATGTCACCCTATTTGTTATATACAGTGATCAACTCTCAGCTCAGCCAGCAAGCTGTCAATCAAACACGGGCACCGACACACCCCTTCACAGGCTGAGATAAAGGGGAACATTTCTGACATTTTTCCTTTTTTAAATACTTTTTGATGACAAAAAACATTAAAACATTTTAAAAACCACTTTGACCTATTTCTTTTTGATCGAAAAAAAGGTTGGATTTCAACCACTATGACCTAGGTGTCTCAGTATTTTACAGTCAGTCATTGCTACTTTCCCATCCTACCTCACCTCCCCCAAGAGTTCTTCCCTTATGCCCAAAATAGAATTTTCTGCCTCCAGTAACCGGCGACGAGATACAAATCTTGACTTCAAAACATCTCTTCAGAAAACTATGGTTTATGTCCTCAACACTCCCTTTCAACCACAGTTAGTGTAGTTGGGATGCGGCTTGGGGACTTGGCTTGGGAGGGTCGCTGGTTCAAGTCCCCACACGGACCAAAGAACAAAGTGTGTACTGGCCAATTAATATCCTGGGTGCTGCTCTGGAAGCCTTCCTGTGAGGCAGCCCCTCCATCTGACATCTCTCCATACATATCACATGTGTGTAGGTCCTGTTTGTACATGTGTATTTGAGTGTGTGTGTGAATATATCAACAAAGTGAATTCATTTTATATTGTAAAGTATACTTTCTTTCTTTCTGCATCACATATTTCTGTGTGTATAAGCAAAACAAATTATCTTGTATAACTATGTACAAATGGCCTTTAGCATGCATATGATCTGTGTCTTCAAATACATGTGCTGTCATTCTGTCTTGTGCTGTCAGCAGTGTTGACATAACAGACAAGTATGACAAGCAATGCTCTCGTACCGCTTCTTCTTGTCTCGTGTTAACTCAATATCCTTATGTTGATATACAAAGGTCTGGATTTACAGTGTATTCAAATCAAAGCGTTCATCTGCAGCGCAATATTACACATACTAAGAAAGACATCTGAAGATTGAGTCCCTCTCAATTAGTGTACACATATTGTAAATGGAGAACAAGGAACATAATGAGAGAGACAGGTGAACAACTACAAACACAATGGGAGGGTTTCCTTTCAGACTGCGTTTTCTGGCAGCGTCTTGCCCTGACATCCACTGCCAGTCAGTCTCTCTCAGCTCTTTATTGGGTTAGAGCTATCACAGAGGACCAGGTGGCCAACGAGCTGCAGGCAGTCCATTTCTGGGAAGGCACACACACACACACACACACACACACACACACACACACACACACACACACACACACACACATGCACAGTTTTTGCAAATACAACTGCATGCACACACATCGACACAAAGGGATAAGAACTGTTTGCGTACATTCGTGCACGCAAACAGTGTCACTAACTCCAGTGCACTTTTAAATAGTGGGCAATTTGCGGTCAGATGTTGCTTCTGTCGCCTTCTGTGCACACAGGAATATATCAGTGGCACAGAGAGGGATGAAAATGAGGAAGGACAGGCATCGATTTAGCTGAATGACGACAGCCCTGTCGTATGATTTTCCTCTCTCCCATACAGCTTTGCTTGATTAAACTAATATGTCACCAAGGCAATCTTTTCCCCTTGTATTCAGAAGCACTCTCTCTCTCTCTCTCTCTCTGGGTTTCTCACTCTCTGCCGGGAGTTATTTTGGCTATTTCTCTCCTTCTGTCTTCATGTATTCTTCCAATTTGTATGTCCTGCGCCCTTATGCCTTTCTTCAACACATCCTTTTAGTGGCTCGCTCTCGTCTCCTCTCTTCTTCTGTGTGCTTCTCTCTTTGTGTATTTAACAACCAACAGTCTTAACCAATTAGTTTATTTCTTTATACTAGGAAACATCTACTCCCTAATGCTCTGTCTGTGCTAACGTGGATCTCTTTTTGTTTCTACAAGTTTAAAAGATGAATTCTTCCACTTGGAAAACTCATTTTAATAATTAAGATGTTGCAGTAGGGCATACATACACATACAGACAAGCTTATTCACAATACATGTGTATAGTATAATGCATGCACAATCTCACACATGCATTATGCAACTCATATGCATAATGCATATGAGTTCTGAATGTGCCTTCCTGGGACACAGCAGGGTACTGTACTGAGCAGAGGTATCATGTTTGCTGATTAACCTTGCTCTTCTCACTTCTGTTTTCTCTGTCCACCTCAGCGAGCTGAATTGAGGAGCTAATCATAGGATACTGTAATGACTGGGCAGGGAATATCTATTTCCACCTCAACCTTTGGCTTCAGTGGGAGAAAACTTGTAGAGATACCCCAATAACGTTTTTTTTGCCACTGATACCAATGAGCCGATCTAACTTTTTACACCTCCGTCCCGAACAATTATTTCAACAGTCCCGAAGTCAGTGTAACAAAATTCTAATAATAAGGAAATAAATGGTTGTGTTTTTATTTAAATATAGCTTTGAATTAAATAATCTTTGCCTTGGTATAGTTTTAATTACATATTATAAGCTGTTAAGAGCTCGTGTTAGGAAGTTTTACAGGTTATAATTCCCTCCCTTATATCCGTTTTATATTGCTGTGAAAACATCTCCTTCAAACAACTGTATTATTCATGTTTCTTGTCAAAAACTGCATTTTACAAGATAACATTTTAACATAATGATAACGTTATAATTCATCTTCGCCAAATCTTTACTGAATGGAGCTTGAACGCATCATAAAGTGACTCAATGCAATTTCCATTAATATTAGCTCCGCCTAACAGCTAACAGCTAACAGCTAACAGCTAACAGCTAACGTTAACCAGCTCTCCTCTTGCCAATTTCAACACGGATTTGTTGTTCACAATGTAGATCGGCAAAAATAAAGCATTAATGCCTATCTCTCAATCACATATTTTTTACTGAATATCGGCTGATCGTGATCGGCAGTTAATCCAATTGGGGCATCCTGGTGAAAAGGTAAACATGGAGGAATGAGAAGTACAGGGATACAAATGCAGGAAACAGTATAAGGTATACCATATACAGTATAAGGGCCACACTTTATTTCTATGTCTCTATCCCTGAATTGAAACTGATCTGGAGCCAAGGCTCATCAGATCCCACTTCACCATTTCACAAGTGCTGCAGACGGCTCTTCAGCCCTTATTCCCCTTAATGCCAAACAAGATGAAGGCTTGTCAGACAGACATCAGGCACCAAAGCCCCTGAATCCAATCTCTAATGGAAAGCGCCTTGCTCTCTGGACACCCTTTCAACATTCAATAACCAGCCCCTTGTACTTGGCGAATTGCCTTTCGAAGGCTTCCGCCACATGATCTTCCCAAAGTACTGTCAGCACCTGCAGGAGAGCTTTGCTTGGTGGATTAAAACAAGAATCGCAACATCCTGAAGGAATTTAAGTTGTTTCTTCAGATCTACCAGCAGGGCTTTGATGCTCCCCGACTCTCTTAAAGGTGAACATATTTTCTTTCTATCATAACCTGAGCAGATGGCTTTTAACAATGACCTTCAAGATTTGATCATGTCTCCATCTGTATTATCATGCCACAGTGCGCTCGAGCAGCCGTTAAGGATTTGCTCCAAGGCTACACACATATGAAGGCTTAACAAGCAGGAAGGTACACGGTCTTCTTTTCTGTCATTACTTTTACCGACTGAAATCAGGCGGTACCATTAATACAACTAATTCACATTCTAATATCCGATCTGAGATCTTGATTATGATTGGATGTCAAAATAAAAATAAGGTTGGGTGGAGCTGGTGAGCAACAAACATGGTGTGGCCCAGGTCAAGATAATTCGAATCACGCATTGCTGTTGGACTGTCTCTGAAACATCATGTTTCCTCCTTGCTTCATGGAAGGGCATGATCTTCCCCCCCACTCCAACCGTTTTGAGCATGTTATTTCTTTATTAGATAGTGATAGTAGAGAGAAATTAAATCAAATGTTACAATTCATGGTTTGCTTTTCAAACCCTGGCATCATAATAACTTTTTATCTCGTAGCTGCCAGATCCTACCTGTAGCTTTACAATTTGCAATGTGCTCTATGTACATTTTGAATATATATACATATATATATATCACATGTGTTTTTGGTGGTCCGGAAACAATCCAACTTCAAAGGTACATGTAAATACATCTAAGACACAGACAACAATTAAAATCTGTTTGCTTAGAACAGAGGTCTTCAACGTTTTTCAGGCCAAGGACCCTCAAACTGGTGTAGCGTGGAGCAGGGACCCCCTACTGTATATATTGTATAGAAGAGGCTTGAAGAGGTCTGTGCGACGAGGGGAGCGTGGCCAGTGGCGGTTCTAGACCAATATCACTGGGGGGGCCTGGCTGGGGCCACGTGTTTTGTCAGAGGGACACATTCAACCCGAGGTACATTCAACCCGGGACAAAAGAGGAAGCAGTGTTCAAGCCTTCAATATTTAGTTAAGTATAAATAATCGCGCACAACAAAAACAATACCATGATTGGTATGTTCCTGACTGATTACAGCATCTCTCCAGTGATCAATCATGGCATGCATGTTTTTATTTAGGTTCCCATGGTAACATAAAACACAACATGGTTTCATAAATGCCATATTTTTATGCATTTTCTTTCGTTATAAAAAGAATACACAGTTACTATTGTTTAACACAGAACCACAGCAAACAAATCAAATAAATAAAGGATAAAGTCTTAACATTATGACACTTTAGATAAAAGCGTCTTTGAGTTACAAGAAAAGCGCTATACAAGTCTAATGTATTATTATTATTATTATTATTATTATTATTATTATTATTATTATTATTATTATTATTATTATTATTATTAAAAGTCTACTCCCTGTAGTACATTGTAAGTCGCTCTGGATAATAGCGTCTGCTGAATGACCTGTAATGTAATGTAATGAATTGTGTGGTTGTGAGAGAAGAACAAATGAGAGCATTCACATCATTTCTTGATCCTCATTACTATTTAACTTGGACTTGACCTTGTGCAGCTGCAGAGTCGACTACATATTGTATAAGCACAGCAATCCAAGAGGTTCTTGTAAGAAGTAAAGACATGCCGGTGGATGGAAGTCTCTATTGATCTATCTATCGCTGCTGACATAAAAGTGTGCAGTTTTCTTACCCTCTTTTTCTTCTTCTCCTCTTTTATGCTCTCCTCCTTCCCACAGGACGTGGGACATGGGGCCGCATGCCCAGATAGTGTATTGATCTATTGTCAGAATAGCAGAACACCCACACAGCAGCAGTTGGACAGTGCACGCAGCTCTCTTTTTTACTGGCTGGCACCGCTACCGCCGATCTGATTTAAAAGACTGGTCAGAGTTCACAGTAAATGTGTGGTTAAGCTCTCCTTTGTGCAATAACAGAATTGTCTGTGGTGGTCAATGTTGTAATGTAGGCAGGTGACAAAGGAGAGAAGTGTTTGCCTGTCCTACGGTTCCAGTATGACACAGCATAAATCACAAAGGCATACAATCAGTGATTTAACAATCTGTTTCAGTGCGTAGTAATTATTTTATCACCTGACAAAGGACTGTACTAGAGGGAGAGCGGAGCAGCAACTGCTGGGGACAAAAACACTTGAAACATTTTCATCAGATTGTTGGAACATTGACATTTCTCAAACTGCAAGAGGAAATAATATAGAAACTGCACATGCACTTACACACAGTCCGTTGCGTGGACTGGAGTTTTGCCAAAATAGGTAATTACCTCAGAAGAAGTCTGTCTCTGCGTATTGGACACTCCAATGGGGTAAACAGTATGGGAGGGAGGGGAGGATGGAGAAAGAAAGAAGAAGGAGAGATGGATTATTGGATACATGCTAAGAGGAAAGAAAAGAGGAGAGATAAAGAAATGTGAAGAGGTTGCAAACAGATGGATGAAGAGGGATTCATGGATAAGAGCTGGTCAATAGAGGATTTCACAGAACAGAGGTCCTCTCAGAGAGAGCTTCAGTGTCTTGTCTATCTTTCATGGCATACAATACACAAAACCATGGAACAATACAATGCAGATGGCTCTTTTTGAATGATGACAACAGACACATAATTAAATATACACCTAGCAGTATTTTACTGATTGGTTAATATGGGTATACTGCTCTGAAAGTAAAAGTCTATAGGATGAGCCATCCCACAATGTTCTATTTACTACAGACTATTGTGTGGTCTGGCATGGCTAATGATGAATTAGCCTGAGACAAAGGTACGCTGTATACTCAGACATTGACATGAATTGTTCCTACAGCTGATCGGATGAAGACACCTATTACTGGGCCATCAACAGTCTAAAAAACTTAAACTTAAAGGTTTTGTGTTTTGACATTACAAATATATGCAACTTAAAGTATTGTGATACAAAAAAATATATTTTTAAACACATTTTAAAACAACATTTTGTATTTCCAATTCCTTCTACAAATACGAATGTTAGTAACATGTCTCCCCCCCTGTATGTATACTGTGTAAACACGTGTTTATATAACTGCACATGTGACTATTAAGATCCAACACAGCAGGAGAACATATGCAGATGCTGGGACTACGATGAGAAACCACACAGCTGACAATGCAGTGTCTAATTCCCTTGTGCGTTGTGACATTTTCTTTGTGTAGAAAAGAACATGACAACAGAGCGCTCAGCCTTAAGGATTAAGCGGCCACCACAGTCTTGTGACGCTGATGCCTTCTGCCGTTAGAGTTGGGCTCACTTAATCAAAAGCGTGTTCTGAAAATAGACAAAGTGTGGCATCTTTACCACGGGAAACTTCAATACACGTGTACAGTCCCACAAGAGCTTGCAACGTACTGTAGATGCTGTTGGTTAAGAGCAGTCTCCAGCTGATTCCCCTTGGTGAGGGCTAACCTTGAGGCAGTCCCTTTGACAGCCAAATCTGCATTCATTGCACACAATCCATTTCTACTGCATGCCATCTTGTACCAAAACTGTTCTTTTGTGTATCAAGACAAAGGTTATTGAAATGCTACGGCTTCACAATTATATGCGTGTCTTTCTCCTTCTCTCTCCTATCAGATATGCTTGTGTGCGCACACACACGCACACACGCACACACACGCGCACATGCACACACACACGCACACACTACACGCACACACACACACACACACACACACACACACACACACACACACACACACACACACACACACACACACACACACACTATGAGTTCCTCTTCCAGCTCTATATGGAGGAATCCAACATGATATTAGATCATGTTGGAATCAACGAGTTTCAGGGCGCAGCGGTGGAGTTGCTGCGTCCGATCTGAACGCCCCATACTGCTCTCATTTCTCTTGGGAGGACATTGTCCCAATAGTTTTCTAGGTTGCCAAGGAAGAAAAATGAGAATGAGATAATAAGTATTTTTGGTCGCTCTGGAAAAGCGTTATTTAAATGCATGACGTGTGAATGCGAGAGGAAGAGGATTACTGAAAACAGCTTGGTGGAGATCAGCTGTTGAGATTTTTCACATGTGTTGAAGGGGATTTAAATCATTTCTTCACTTATTGAACTGCAGATGACATATTATAGAATATTATATAATATAATAAAACACACATGTACTTTATCTCCCCAGTGGCAGCTCTCTTCACCAGTGCTGTCAATTTCAAGCAAGGGCGAGTATGATTCTCAGAGAAGCACATCTGTTTTACCTCTGCTCCCTCATCATGCCAACTGTGAGGAGAGGCATTTCTAAATGTGTAGTAATTTTTCATGATGTCATATTAATAATAATACCACGTAATGGCCAATGTCGCTTCTGTGAATAATTTATCTCCCGAAAAACGAGTTCTTCTTCCAGCTCCATATGGAGGAATGAAAATCTAAATTTAATGATATTAGACCATGAAAGGATAACGTCCATGTGACTGTGCTGAAATGTTAACAATAAAGCTTCTAACAATGGCTGCCTATGGCTTTCACATTGTATAATGCGGCACAAGACTCTCTCAAAGTTACTGGGTGAAATAAATGGATCTGTATGGTCTTTGCATAGGGCCACTTTAAAATAGGGGTCATTTATGCCTTATTCCCACTGCATTATTCAATTCAGGCAGGAGTCTTAGCTGATTGCAGTAGCGCCATCTTGTAAAAGTGCTGTGACATTGAGACACTCGCTGAATCCGTTCAACGGCAACCAAACAGAGGAACGTCTGCTCTTCCTCAATCGTACGGTGTAGTGTACAAGGTAGTTTTTGCGGGCAAGTAAACAACAGTGTGCAGGAATTCTCTCTTCTCTGGCCATTGTATAAACACATGAACACATTTTTTAAAGTAAGTGATTGAAGCGTTTTTAAAGACTTTCTATTAAGTTGAGACGGATTCCTTACTGTGTCAGCTTTGAGAGTCTGCCGGTGCGAGCAATCTGCGATAGCCAACCGACGGTAGATAGTAATAACGTCAATGATCACTCAGAGTTAACAAAACGTTTGTGTATTTTTTACAACAGCATTTCAAAGTCAATAACATAATTATAGAACAATCCCAGCGGACCGACTCCAAGAAGAAGAGTGACATGACTTGAGTAGAGCTGTGTCTTACCATGCAGTGGAACTGTACCATTAGATTTAGAAAACAGTCAAGGTTGCACTGCATGACAATAAGAGTTGAGAATGTAGTGCCAGAATGAAGGCTATTATCCCATCAGTCTAAATGCAATTACTCATTGACACAGTAGAAATGCGAGAATTCAGCTCAGACTTTCAGTTCAGTTTATTGAATGCTTTCATTGTTTGGTCAGAAATAGCTCAGTTGACATCCCATACTGACACAGCTGACTTAGAATAAGTGAAATAACATCATGCTCCAGGTACTTACACAACCATGGCTTTCAGATTTATTGCACAGCAGCATCGCAACAAAAATAATAATAATAATATATATATATATATTAGTTCCTAGCTAAAAAGGGAAGTGTGTGTTTCTTGCACAACTCTGTTGTAAGGTAGTTTTTTTTCTCGAGACTAGATCTTTGGCAGTGTTGCTGAGGTGACTTTTAAAGCTGCTCTTGTCAAAAATCCTCAGCTCTATGTTTTAACCTGTTTTAACTGTTTTGGTTTTACGCCCCACAACTTCAGTGCACTCTCAATGCTTTCATCAACATTGTTTCCAGCAGCAGCAGGCAGCTGTTTTCAGCTAAAACCCCACTAGAGAATGCTGGATCATCACCACATGGCAGACAGACAAAGTTAACGACTAGCTAATAGTGAAGCACATTTAGGAAGTAAACAGTCAGATATTTCCCTGAGGAGTTGGTGGAGAGCACAACAGAGGCACAAGGAGAGTAAATATTGGATATTATTCAAATATTTTTCGTCAGGCAGAAACATAAATGTCAAATGAATGCTCAGTGTCTGCTGGATGTGTAAATGCAAGTTGTTGACATGAGTTAAGGAGCATTACCATCAGGGACGGACAGAGCTGCTGGAAAGGCACCAGCGTCAACATATGATGTTTTTTTACTAGATAAAAATATATCTCACTAAAAGATCACACTTACTCATATAAATAATTCAACAATATTCAATATAACACATTGTCCAAATGTACTAATTGAAAAAAAATTATTGTAATGAAAACTGAATATTAAAATCCAAAAAGTAAAGAAAACATTCTGAATCAATTAAAAGCAGTTATATTATTTTCAGGCTTTCAGAACATGATATAAACCTAATGTGCACAACAATTCATGTACATATACAAAGTTACTTTTAAGTTATAATGCATGCGTACACATATAAATCTCATTCATGAGAAATATTCTCTCAACACTCTTGGAATGTTTCGATGTAAAAGTGATGTGTATGCTTTAGGTTTAAAAACCATGGTCTTCAAAAACATAACGCTCACTGGCTCCCTATAATTGAAAGTAAAGAACAGGAGAAGATACCTTGAAGATTTGTGTGCTGAGAGAAGTTTCCACATTTAGTTGAAACGTTTCTTTATTTAATCTCTTTATAACCATGAGCAAAACTCATGCTGTCACCTTGATTTATTGCTCAGAAAGAGTTTCTTGAGAGTGATTTAGAATATTGGGCACTGTGTGCAGCAGTCAACTTGTTACCACAAGACTCCTGCATAATTTCTCCTGTGCTCTCATACAGCAGCTCTAATGTCATAACAAATTGTTTTCTAAAAATCTAATGTTGCTCTTCCTCGAATGGAATAAAATCAAATTACAGAAATAAAGCTGGATTGTTGCACATGAGCATAGCATACTTGCCAGAAAGACTAACAATTTCTTATTTTTGTAACTTTCTCTGGACAAATTAATAACTTGTATCTACCAATGTTTCATATTTTGTCATGATCCTGGTTTTCCTGCTTCCTGTTCACTCCCTTTGTGTCATGTCTAGATTTACTTCCTGTCTTTGTGTTTCCCCTCCTCCTGTGATTGTTTGCGCTCCCTGATTAGATCCTCCTGTGTCCATCACCTGCTGCCCTCCTGTGTTTGCCTGCCTCCTCCAGCTGTGTGCCGTTCTTGTGATTAGTGTCTCTGTGTATATATACCTGACTGTCTCATGGTTCCTTGTTGGTTCATCTCCTATGTTACCTGGTGTGGGTGTCTTGCTGCATCTATGTGTTCCCTCGTGTTCCCTCGTGCCCTCGTTTCCATCCTGGTTTGTTCTTCAGTTTTGCTTTGTACCTTTATGTATTTTAAAGCTTTGTTAATAAAGCTCTCTGTTCGTTAACACTCTCGTCCTGTCTACTGTGTTTGGGTCCTCCCCGTTACACCACTGTGACATATTTATTATTATGGAATACAAATTTGAACTTACTGACTCTCTGTCTTTTTTATTTCCCCCCATTAGCAGCCAATCATTATTTACAATGGTATTGGGCATCTAAAACATGCGCATGTGAATTGATTTTTGATTCATTATTTATTTTAATATATTTTTCTCTCTATTATAGGTTTTTAGATAAGCCCATTGTGGGTTTTCCACCTCACCTGCACATGTATGGTTTTTCTGTTTACTTTTCTCTGACTGTACTTTCTTTTTTAAATGTGCGAATAAAACGTAAAAACATTGTTTTGAAATTAAGCAAATAAAAAAACCTTTGACAGAAACACGGTTTTGACATGTTATTTAAAGTATAATTCAAACAATAACCAGATGTTAAGAAGAACAGAACATGTTGGCCTCTGTATCTCTGTAACAACGCTTTGATCAAGCAAGCTGCAGAAAATGTACTTTATATGAAACTTATTGAAAGTGGGTTGTTGTGACAAGACCATTGCATGAAAAGCTTTTAAATACAGTTAAAGTGTAATTAAATCTTCTTGCATAATGCATAAAAGTGCCATTGAACGTCCATAATCTCATTTTCAAACGTGCAGCTGCACCGGCATCAGACAGACTGTTTATCTCAACTCCATTTTACACCTCATAGTTTTTTTCCTCCATAACACACATGAGCAGGACAAAGAATCCATATAACATTATTCTTCTGCAGTAGGGATCAGGGACATAATTATAATCAATCTTTATTTGAAAACGTGTGGGCAGTCCACCTCCTCTAGACTCCATCCTGCAGCAGCAATACCAGGAAAGTGGAGAGAGAAATGTGACTGCATAAAAATAACCAGAACTGGATCACGTTAGAGACGCACAACGGTCCGTTATAAAGATCTATATATTGTGCCAGAGCAAACGGCATGATCTACAGTCAGTTGAAGCCCTCTCACAATAAAGAATACGATGGCAGATACGCCAAGGTGAAGTCTGTCATGACCATAGATCAGTGTGTGAGGGGTTTGAAAGATATGACTCCACCTTTTAAACACCTCTGATAGTAATGTGCCAGTTTCTGCTTCATTAATCAACCATAGAAAGTGTAATGGTGGGTACAAGTGCAGCTTGTGTGTTATATAGAATCTGAGATAGTAATGGTACTGTAATACAGGAAGTCGGATTATCTTCAACAATCATTTATCTCATGTTTCTACCAATCAACAATGGAGGCTTTGTTTCTTTCTGGCAGGACATGTGCAGCATGTTAACGAGACTGATTTTAGAAATTAAATGTCTATTAATAGACGTTTTCAGAACGGAGGAACTTTTTCATCTAAGAGCTTTCCTTTTCATTGTGTCTAAGAACGATTATAGTTCTTTGAACGCCCTTTTGAGCAACTTTTTCAAGCTCTTACTTGAGATAAGGTGCTCTCCCAGCACAAGAGGAACCTTGAGGTGTAGGTGTACGGTGACCGGTCAAACATATGAGCCAACACAATGCCTGCAAAGCACTGACAAATGGACCAATGGTGAAGTCAAGGCTTCACCGAGCACACGTCAACCGCCGGCTGGCTTACGTCGCTTTACCGATCTTATTGGCGATGAGAATACGAACAGAAAATAAGCCCTTGTATATCCAAGCGTAGCAGAAAAGAACAATGTCCCCTTGCCAACTTATAATTTCCAGCATTATGCTTCATTTCCCCTGAAAGAACAGGTGGAAACCCCAGAGGAAAAGAGGAAGCTGCGAGTTAAAACAGCTGTTGATGTCACACTGGGACATCCTGTTAATTAAAAAGAGATCAAAACACATTAGGACTCCTCATCTCTTCATTGTTTTTGCACATTTCTAAAGAGACATCATTAAACCCACAACTACTGATAGTCCTTCCCTAAGCGTCCTTGTGTGTGTTTTTCTCACGCATAACTACTCTCCAAAAATACAAACATGGATGCATTCATCATAAATGTGCATTTTGGAGGATTGGGTGTTGGTTTATCAAATGACAGTCACAATAAACTCAAGGCCAGTTATTTATTACCATAATCAAACACTTCAAACACAAATGAATGTGTCCTCCTTGAAGTGAAGTGTCTGTGGATGTGCCCGACACTTTCCAGTCAACATCTAGGTTTGGTTACAAGCTTATACTGTTACCAAGATTACATCTCCACTTCTGCCATGTAACATTTCCTGACTTCATTATGCTGCTTGGAAACCTGGTGAATCGCTTTAGAAAACAAATCTTCATTTACACATTCATGAGAAACCTGAATCTTATCGTTAATGGTTTAAGACAGGGTAAGGATCCGCCTCAGAGGGCTTACTCTACTCGCTCTACACACCACATCATGTATTTTGAACTAACCAGCTTTCTTACCTGTACGTTTAATTTTAAGCAATGTTAGAGGAAGGGCTCTGTCTGTAGGTCAGTCAGTACGTCTGTCTGTCTGTAGGTCAGTCAGTACGTCTGTCTGTAGGTCAGTCAGTACGTCTGTCTGGCTGTTGATCGGCCCAAAACTTTGGTCAAGACCTAAATATCTCAACAACTATGGATTGTCATGACATTTTGTACAAACCTTCGTAGTCCCCAGAGGATGAATTCTACAAACGTTTAGCTCGATCAGCAGTCTGACATTTTTGGATTTCATTGAAATGTCTTGAAAACAATTGGATGGATTGTCAAGAAATTTGGTTCAAATATTTATAGTCCACAGAGGATTCATCTAAGTTCAGGTCAAAGTTTTTTACTTTATTTTGAAAAATATCTCAACAACTATGAGATGGATTGTCATGAAATTTGATACGCACATTCATGTCCCCCTCTGGATGAATTGTAATCACTTTGGTGATCTGATAACGTGATCATCATTCCCATCAGCCTCAGCTGTACTTGATTGATGCTGATTATGCTAACACAATATTCAAAATGTATGAACATGGTAAACATCACACACAGGTATGTCGACTCTTAGTCTAACATTGGTGGTATTAAATTGCATACCATATGTACATCATTATATACTACAAGTTTATCAAAAGACTTTATCAATTTCAACATTTCCCCTTCATCACTTAGTCGGAGAGTGGAAGCCCAATATTGTACGTGCTTTTAACAACTCATATTGGTTGAATTATTATTACATATTCATACTTTCTTTTTACGCCCTAATATCAAATATTCTTTTATCTCAGAAACTTTCAGTTCTCCCTCCCACATTGGGGACTGTTAATATTAAGCTGTCGGCTTTATAAAGAACAACCTGTTCTCATTCCTGAGGACGTACACATATTATACTGAACTTGTTTGTGTCCAGGAGACAATATATTTGAAAGGTTCTCTGCTAGTTTAACATCCGATCAGAGCAGGTCAGATCAGAGAGATCAGATGTTGGCATCCAGAGAACTTTGTGTTTGTGGTCGGCCAGCCCACACTTTGAAGCGATGCTGGTGTATTTGATCGAATTAGAGTGGGAGGCCGTGCCCTCATCATTATCTCTTTTTTTTCCTCACTTCTTTCCTTTGATTTATTGACTGTATTTTAAGATGAGTGACAAATAAAAGGCCCTGAAACCCAATTTTGGGCACAAAGCAGGCCGGCACACTGTTAGGCTCCAAATAAATAGTTAATAAATAGTATTTCTCTTTTGCTCTTCTCAAGGCAACGTTTCGATCTGCTAGATTTTCCAGAGGCAAGTGTGATGGTCATCAAATCTCTAATGTATAAAGCGTTTTGTCAATACTAGTCGGACGACGGAGCTACAATTCTAAACTGAAAATGTCTGCTCCGTACGGCAGCAGCAGAGGAGCGCAGAGGAGCCGGAGTAGGATTTCACTCATCCCGAGACGAGAGTAGGGAGGGTTGACCATCGGTGACCAAATCACCAAATAATAAAGTTTTGATATTGAATGATTCCGTGATGATTATATGAGAAAAAAATGTAAATCCTTACTTTCTACAATATGTTGTTTTTTTTTGTTTTAGATGTATGATGCATGTGTTAACTACTTTTATATTATTGCATGGTTTCAGGATTGGCTGACCTCGGTTGAGCTTTTTAAGTGTGGATGTCAGGTGTGGGAGAAAAAGAGCAGAAGGGAGGAGGTGAAGCAGGAGAAACATGAGAAGGAGACAGGAGGAACCAGAGGAATGAGAAGGAACGACAAGCAGAAAGACTCGGTAACCCCTGGAAAATAACAAAAACCCTCCCCTTCCTGATCAACTTTAATAGGCTACCAATTAGACACATTTGGACTGTGGCACCACCATTTTAAGGACATGTGTTTGTTTACTTTTTAGAATACATTTTAGGTATTTTATCAATTAAAAGAAATATTTAACCGGTTTGTATTCATCACATTTTAGTACACTTTTAAGTTGCTGTCTTTCATTAATTTAAGCTTAGAAGCATTTGTATGGTAATTTATTGTACTTAATAAATTATTTAAAGTTATCCTGTGGTTTCGTTAACGCTGGAAATACATATTATTACTGATATAAAAAGATCCATTTACTTTACATTGAGTGACATGTGCACATGGCAGTTAATACAAATGTTATTGCAGGTCTGTAATGGCACACAAACTCTGACGAAAGTCTCCAGCTTGAAAGTCCGACATCCTATATTCCCACCCCCCTCTGACGTCCACACCCTTACTATTTGCCTCGCGTAAAGACTAAATGTCCTATTACATCCTCTCTGAGACAGTAAAATCAGATAGGAGTATTTCACTCCTATTGCATGCACCAAACTGCTTCTGATTCAGCACCACGGACAGCGCCTGAGGCTCTGCTTGCTCCATGATAACAGGTAACACTATAGAACATTTGTTTGAGACACACACACACACACACACACACACACACACACACACACACACACACACACACACACACACACAGATATTTAACGCTGCTACTTTTCATCTATCTTGTCAGTGGTTTATTCGTAAATAGAAGAATAAACGAGGGATACACATTTCAATCCATTCCTCTTCCATCCCACATGCCTCTCAGTCGCTTTCGGCCGACATTTCCCGCCAATATCTCGACATAACTTGATTTGCTAGTCCATCCCCATCTACATAATTCAAGAGGACCCTATTTCTCAGTTTCTCTATTCCACTGTCCCTCTCCCACCTCTCTGTCTCCCTAAAGTACTACAGGCTAATACTGGGGGAGGATGATCGCTTACCATCTCTGCATTTGAGATAATTCACTTGCTTTGAGAGCTTATAGGGATCACCTTTCACTTTCCGAAGACCCCCTTTCAGTCAATCCCTCCACCTCTTTCTGCCTCACTTTCGGTCCTTTGGCCTTCCCCTATCATATGCTCTGGCGGTTTATGCCCATTGATAACACCCGGAGGATAAGGAAGGTATGGAAATATGCATGCCCTCTCTGCTTTACTCCTTTCCCTGCATTAAGTTTTGTCTTCTTCATCCGGCTTATCACTCGCTCCGGTGGTCCATGCTGTCAGACCAGAGGGACAGTTGTGGAAATGCTGCAAGCCACTGTGGAGTATATATCTGTGTTTGTATGTGTGAGCTACTCAGGTGAGCTCAGGCCATAAATTAACAAATCAGGATGCAGATGGAGCGAGGAAGCAGCTCATCCTGATCCAGTGTTTCTGCTAGAGCTTGGTTTACCCGGTGATTTATGGGCGTGTGTGCGGGTGTGTGTCTAATGGGAATGGAGTGGACAAGGACTGCCATATGTGTGTGTATGCTGTGTGTGCGATGGCTCGGTGTTTGTCTGCATTAAGCATAGCGATGATTGATGGACTACTTTGTGATTGACAGGGAAAGCAAGGGGAGGGTGAAGTCTGATGGCGGTGTTATAAACACATGTCCCACTCACCCCTCCCCTCTTTCATCTGCTTCATCACTCAGAAAACAACCTCTTCCCTTAAAATGTCTGAACTTTGGCTGAAAACACCTATGTATCCACTGCGCAAATGTGAATTCTCTAGTAGACATATTTTCACATATTCACTGTATTTCTACAAACGAGGAGAACAACAAACATTTCTCTGAAAGTAGTCTGACCTAATATAGAAAGCAAAATAAAGAGATGTCTGTGGCTATGAGTATTTCTACTTTAATCATGTAAAGAGGAGAGAGACGCCTGGGAGACAAGAATGAACCAGGACAAAATTAGATGGAGAGATAGAGAGATGTGGGTGGATGTTGGAGAAAAGACAATAGTAACTACATTAGGAGCCCCTCAGCCCTAGGCACCGGCAATATTGCATTTCCTGCTGGGAAAAACAACATGAAAACAGGCCCACAAAGGAGAGGGAATTCACAGCGCTGCCGATACGGAGCTGCTTTTCACCGTTGACACATCAAGACAAATGTGCAGCCAAGCACACGCCCACGAGTATGCAACCACATGGTTGCACGTACAGAAACAGAGATAAACCAACACTCACACTGTTTACAGAAACTAAATCTGCCAAACCCCTATGATTCCACTTGACTCGTCGTGTGAAGCCGCACTGGTCATTTAAAGGAAAACTAATTGTAAGATGGATAAAGGTTTTTTGATCTATAGACGTCACGGTGAAGTAAATGTAAAACTTGATCGGAGGGTGGTGTCAACAGTGAACAAAATTGTTAGTGTTTAGTGGTCAGTGGTAATTGTGTGCCCTCATTATTTTAAGAGGACTTTATTACTGTGCATTAAAGGATAGGTTGACGTTTCTTCAAGTCTACCAACAATACTAACTGCCCATATGTACAATGAAACAGTTTTTGGGCAATGTTATTGTCTTATCTATACTATTGTCCATCTCATCTCGTCTTTTCCAATGTAAGCGAAGGGGAACAAACTCAGACTTTGTTAAGTGTAGAAAATATGCTCTAACTTCAGCAGAAGATGATATGAAGCTTCAGGTCTGATTGTTAGTGCCATCATTGTGTTTTCCCTGCGCAGTTTTTACTTTTAGAGGTGTAGCAGGGAAACAATAAAAACAGTACATTTCTCATCCCCTCAATTTGTCCAACTCAGATTTTTGAATCACGTAGCTGTAAACCGACTCTGGATGTTGTCATCCGTTACTTACATCAGAGGCATACTAGTAGCGTTCTCTTTACAGCTGGTACAGACAGCAGGAATGTTTCAACGTACAGACGGTTCCAAAGAAAGATGAACCACAAAACAGTTTCAAGACTGACTGCAGCCAGCTGCGTAGCGCTCATCAGTAACCGATGCTGCTCGAGATGTCACTTCTTCGGGAAGGATGCATCATTTCCCAAAATATAGAGGTTTACTCAATTCCTCCTTTTTTAATCTTGTCCTTGCAACTTCAATTTGAGGGACTTAGAAGCAAGAGATAGATGGGGAGACATTTGGGGAAATTGGCAGGGAGGGGAACTGGTTCAGAGAAATTCGACATTTACGACGGCCCATTTTTTCCGAAAATAGTCTAATAGTTCAAATTGTCCCATTGGACCAAAAGGACAATGGACCATTTGTCCGAGAGCCATTACCTCGGAAACAAACGGCCATTGTTCTGAAGGACCATTGCTCCAAGAATACACACTCTCACTGCAGACAGAAGAATATGGCTAATTATTATGCAGATTGACGTCTTCCTACCATGGCGAAGGCATGACTCACCCTACTCTGCCTGTGGTTGGCTTACCCTGATATTTTTACCCTAAACCTAACAAATCTCACTCCTCATGCCTAAACTTAACCAACCCAACCAACAAGTACTAGCCAATCAGAGGCAGAGAAGGGCAGGTCACTTTGCATAATAATTAGCCATATGCTTCCAGTTGTTGCATGGAGAGTGTGTATCTTCGGAGTAATTGGAACAATACAATTAGGGTTTGAGAATAATGGGTCGTTGGAACAATGGGCAGTCCCCGCTGGATCAATCACTGGACAGCCTATAATTAAATGTGAATCAGCAGAGCTTAGGACAGTACCGGAGTGGTCGACAGATGGACTTACATTGCCATCCCTAGAGCCAAGCTGTTCGCTTATAAACATAGAGAACAAAGAACACAATGACCCGTTGCATAAGTTAAGAGTTACAATAACACTAGCACAAGCACTCATCAGGCAGTTCAGATATTTTAGCTTTCAATGTTTGAATAGAAAACTGCAAAGGGTGTGAGATAAAGTCGGTATACATATCTGTGTGCTGTAGAAGGCTGCGTATGTAATTAATATAACTACTGACTACACCCGTCTGTTAGGATGAGCTTGTTATGGCCAATAGGAAAGACTGCTTTCCTCCATCACAGTATGTGGGCATACCTGATTCTCCGGGAACACATCATGTGACAATGCCTGTAAGTGCACATCGGTACATATTTTCTTTTTTCATCACTTCATCCAAAGGAATTCAGGAGGAAAGTAACTGCAAATGAGACATAGCATGTTGAGACTTTGTTGGCAGCAGCTCATATGATAGCGTGTTCTTCTTCCTTCTATAGATTCAGACCCATGGGTAAAATTATTTGTTTGTTACTAGGCAGAGGTATGTGGAAGTGTAGAACATTGTGTGACCCAGAGGCACAATCAGATATAGAGCTGACTGCATGTAAAGTGCAACACATCTGCCGGTAATTTTGATTTGTGAGGAAGATGTTGCAGTCTTTTTCTTCAGACAACAGAAAACACAAAGGGATTTCTGGCAGCCGGTTCCTCAAAAGCACTGCCTTCCAAAAACACTGTGCACTATATTCCACGCTTAATGATGCTTTTTGCCACATACTGGAGAAATAACGGGATACAATGAATACTGCAACACTAATGATAGGACAGATGATCGATAGGCATAATATCTTCAGTCATAGGGGATACAACATGAGCATGCATCATAAGACCTGCTTCACTAATACAGAGTGAGAACAGGTGCAGTAATTATCATGACCATCATAAATTTGTGATGCTTTGAAAGGGTTGTTGACATGCCAGTGACTCAATAAATACTTGGCAAGGTGCTGCAAGTTCTGCCTTTGAAACATGTGCTCTGTGTTGGCACACAACTGCCTTCCCACTGTAATTTCAGGACACTCCAGTTCCCTCCCACTCACATTTTCGCAAACATTTCCTAAAATGCACATGACAGAGATGTGTTATTGTTGGATGGCGGCCCCTGCGCCATGAATTTAACATAATTTGCAACCGCTAACTGCCCTCCTAATGATATTAGAGCGCTAACACGGCCATAAAGTTTTGCACCTGAGTGCAGTTTTTTGTGGAGGGAGAGGAAAAAAGTATTTGTCTATTTGGTTATATGCTAACATTGTTTTTCACAAATGTATTCCTTGTGTTTTTCTCATGTAATTTGAAAAACGACACGTCCATTTATTTGTCATGACACAAATGTAATTGCATCCTGTCACTGAATCTCAAAATAAATGAGTTCGAGTTGAGCATGACCTTCGTCTGTCTACAGTCGCTGCTGCCATGATCAATGGTAAGTCTTAGCGTGACTCCCCTGAGCTTCAGATACCACCGACTCTCTAAAGACGCTAATCATTTCACTGTAACTGCGTGAGGCACAGGAACACCGAGACGCTATTTGCTTGGCAGCGCAGTAAGGGCTACACTTGACCTTTTATAGGTTTAGTGGCCGCAAAAAGTGTTACAGGCATGAGCAGGAGCCTGTTACAGTAATGATGTGGTGGAAAAGTAAAGATGGCCGATTGATTGGAGAGAGCCTTCACCACTACAACAGGAGATATGGATCATTCATTTCTATGCAAGTTAATCAGTAAATCAGTGAGCCAACACGCCCACTATAAAACTGCAGGCTTCCTAATGATTTTGTATTTTTGGGTCCAAAAGGCACGCACACAAGAATGCTTCCTGCAGTTACAAACAGTTTCTCAGTTTAGTGCCAATAAGTATCTTGATTCTGTCTATCAACAGAACAATCTCAAACAATTTTAGCACCTCTAAAAGTAAACACTGTGCAGGGGAAACACATTTTAGCTTCTGCTGAAGTTGGAGCATATTTCTATATTGAACAAAGACAAGAAAAGGTCAGTTATATGCTACTGCAAGCAGTGCCAGAAATCTGCCACAGTTGCAATTCACTGGTAACAAGGACCGTTTGATAAATTAAGAAATGTCATGATTCACTTATGTCCCTTCCTATTTCAGATGAGAGGTGTATTGGCAGGTTCGAGGAAGATGTACAGCAGAGGGTAAGCCCAGGCCCTCCGTTTGTAGAAGGAATTGATAAAAGAGCAGTGGTAGCAGAGGACCGAACGGGAGGAGGAGAGAGAAGCCCATTAAAGCCAATCAATACCTCCCAAGTGTCACTTTATAATCGTTTCCACTCCACACGTTCACATTGATCTTCTCATAAACACTAAGAAGTAATATACCCATGAGGGCCTACACACACATGCGCACACGCACCCATGCGGGGAGTTATTTTACATTTTTAAAATGAAAATAGTTCAGAGAGGAGTAGCACATATATTATTTCACTCAGCACGCTCTTCACCTGCGAGGTTGGATAACATCTACTGCTCATGGGGTGCAGGTGAGAAAAGCAGCAAAGATGTTACTCTTCCAATGAGAAGGCTATCCATCTGGTTTCACACGTCTGAGCGATGTGTGGGAACAACACTGCAACACTGCAGAGGTGTTAATGTTCCATGTAACTCTCAGAGCTTCTCCACGGGAGCCGGGAATGAGAGGCACCGACTGACAGTATACTGTTTAGTCTGTGGGAATTATTTATCATGGTTAAAGGAAAGACCCACACTACAATACTGTAGCAAGACAGCTTTTAGTGACATCACAATTACTTAGTAGGTGATATAAAGTCAGTGTCATCACCAGCACATATGGTAACTGGCAGTATATAGATCAGAGAGATATTTCAACATTCTTTGCGTATAAAATAGGTCACCACATTCAAAATGCAACTCTAAACAAAATGATATAATAAGGGAAGAAAGTTTGATAACATAAAACAGGAATATTAAATGTCAGGATGTTTAGTGTCAAGCCAAATGAGCAAGGACTTATTTGTTGTTGCAACATTCTGCAGTGATATTCAGCAGTCACTTATGGCGGATGGGAACTCAATTTCCCCACCGACAACAGACCCTGTAGACTCAACAGAACATTATGCAACACCGCTCCAAGACATGTTGTGTTTTAAAGGATGGGTGCTTAATCTTGCTTTCTCTCTTCTGGATCCTCACTTTCTTGCTCTTACTGTTTTTATTTACATTTCTACCTGAACCTGCATTTAAAAACCCAGCTGGATACAAGTCCAGACACGCTCCGCAGGGTTTGCTGAAAGATACATCAGAAATATTTATCTTTAAAACAACACCTGGAATGTAATATGCATCACATAATACCTTTCTAGAGACATTTAAAAGTATCTGTGGGTTAAACTATCTTTAGCCACGCAGGCAGGGCTCAGTCAGCGCCCCACTTTGGTCCAGACTGAAATATCTCAACAATGGGATGGCTTGCAATTATATTTTTTAAAGACATTTGAAGTCCTCAGAGGACAAAACCTAATAACTTTTATGACCCTCTGACTTCTAGCGCCACCATCTGTTTAACTTTTCAATTTTCAGTGAAAAACATTCCCATCATCCACAACTGTACTTCGTACGAATTAGCAAATGTTAGCATGCTAGCACACTAAACACACACTGAACTATGTAAACATACTAGCTTAACAACAGTCTGTTAGTCTTATCTGTGACTTGCTATTATTCCCAGAACCCCAATAGTCCAAATAAATGTCAGAAAGCCCATTTATCCGACAGCCTGTTATCCCTTAAACCAGGGGGGGGAACCTTTTTCCTATCAAGGGCCATTTTTTTTACAACATCCTTCAAGGGCCGTACTAATTATTGAACTCATAACCTCTGAAAAAATGTTTTAAGACACGCATTCATTTCACCTTTGTTTTATGCTGTGCAAAAAAGCAACTTTTGTATCCATGAATCTTTCTGTTTTATCAGAAATCCTTTATGAGTCCCACAACGGGGAAATGTATCTCGTCACAGCAAAAGAACATATGAAGTAAAAAGGCAGTACACAATAATTAAATAGAATCAAAAATAATATAAGTACCAAGTGGTTGATAGAAGATAAAGTGAGTATTGCAGTATTGCTACAAACGTCTCCGCAGCGATGTTGTCTCCATAATGACCCCCAGGCTGTAGTTTGCACTTAGTAGTGTCAGTGTTTATTCCACTTCAAGTTATTGGTTTAGTCTGCTCCAGGTCAGTGGGCACCAAACTGTGGTGTTGATAATCCTCACTTTTACAGAAGTATAACATCTTCCAAAATAAAAGATGACAAAGTAGAAAAAGAGAGAAACAAAGAGGGGGAGGAAAGTACAAATAAAGGTGATCACGTTAATGAAAGTGCAGGGGCCTGTTTACAATGTCCCAATAGAGAAGAAAGGTGCGTATACATATGTTACTATATGTTACTAAAACTATGATGGGCAAACCTCTTGTTACATCTCCAAAACGTAATCATTTAGCTGCACATGCATACTTTGTGGTCACCTGCATAAATAAGCAGACACAATAAACTGTCTGTGGCTATTAGCAACCTATTGTATTTTAGCCCGAGCTGAAGACCAAACGGCAATAATGCTGTCAGCGCTGGAAACACACTACGATGTTTCAACCCGCCTGCTGTGGAAACAATTCTCCCATAGTCGCTTTACTGAATTTACCTGAATTTCCCTCGGGATAAATAAAGTATCTATCATCTATCATCTATCTACTATCCTCACAGACAGGACACAGAGAGGATTAACACACACAAACACACACACACACACACACACACACACACACACACACACACACACACACACACACACACACACACACACACACACACACACACACACCACACACACTGCCTCCTCAGGCTGACTCTAATGAGTAAAAAAGATACAAGAGCAATTGCTAAATGACTTGTTAAATGTAAACAGAATTGTTACAGTAAAGTGGTTACTTGGTTCATGACAAAATAAAAAAACATTTTGTTTGCAGTGTTCTTCTTATTGTGGTGACTTATTTCACACTCTGACATTCTTCAGATATCTTCCATTAATATGATTTTTAAAAGCACATACTTTTACAAATAAATAAACAAACTGTATGTAGGTTGTTTGGATGGTGATACTGATTGGTTGATTTTCTTGATTCATGTATGTTGTTCATCGATTCCGAATGTTATCAGTCCATTAAATGGACATTATTAGTTGTGTTCACTTCAGACGGAGCAAACACATTGTGAAACGTTGTGAACTGAAAGAAAACATGGCCTACTTGGTTAGGTTAAGGCAAAGATCATGGTGTGGGTTAAAATAACTATGTTTGTTACGTAATTTAAGTTACACAAAAGTTAAGTATGTTACGTAAGTTAACTTACGCACGTAAGATCAAATAAATTAATGTGTTTACTTTTGCTTTTTACACGGGACACCAACAGCGTTTTTCTGGATGAAAGTCTTGTGTTTGTTTGTCTCATCCATCCACCAACTTTGACGATCTTACTACGTCACCTGACTTCCTCCTTTGCTCTCGGTATAATTACTACAGCCACTAGAGGTTGCTGCCAAACAATGTTTAACCTCCAACTACCAATAGATGATAGTGACCAATTAGGAGGTATATTACAGCCAAAACAGCTCAAATCTATCTCCTGATGACGACTGATAACGGTCATTAAATGGGCTGATAATATTTAAAGCAGATATGTTATTCCTCTACATGGTTATGTGTTGACATTGTTTAAGACCTATAGAGGTTACATTTAAATCTATGTTTTAATGGCTGTGTTTGCCTCTGCACCTTGTTTGATGTTTAGATTCATATAGTTCCTTTTTCTCTGTGACTGTTTTTCTAGCAGCTTTATCACTGTGGGGGTTAACACAGACCAACTACACAGCATTTTTGATGTGACAGGAACATAAAATGTACCTGTTCTCTACAGTACCTGTCTGCTAGACATACTGCACAGTGCCCACACACACAGACTCAGATCCATACAAGCGCACACAAGATCTGTGGTGCTGTGTTGGTGAAACAGGACCGGGGTGACCAGGGAATGATCAGTCTAGATTTTAGATTAGGGATAACTGGGGACAAGCAGAGCAGAGGCACACATATACCCTCACATGGGCAGCATACCAATAACCTATGTGTGTGTGTGTGGCAGGGTGAGCATCAGTGTGTGACAGCGAATGAATGACAGAGACAAAAAGAGAGAAGGGTGTAATGAAAGAGAGAGTTGTCGAAGGACCAATGCAAACATGGACATCCACAGTGGTGGGAGTTCAGAGGGTTTATAAAGCAGCAGATGCATCCTTTAGGATCAAAGAAGCGATAAGCTAGCAAACAATCCCCACATCTAAAATATGGACCTGTGCTTGTGTTTGTGCCGTAACCCATATGTGTAAGTGTGTGTGTTATTTTCCCCTTTCCTTTGCCTTCGTCTTCAATCAATGTTATCTTCAAAGCTTACAGCTTACAATCACATTGTTTGTAAAGAGACTTGCACTTCAGCGCTTTCTGACATTTTGGACTTATAATGAAGGCTCATGTAAAACACAATCTATCTTATTTAAATGACTGACATGACAACTGTCATGAACATGAAGGAGTCATTGTGAATGTTTATGACTGTTGACCTTCAGTGTCATTCGGTAAATATGACTTTTAATGCAAGTTGACATTGTTTGAGTTATCTATGTGATGACAACTACCATCAACCCAGACAACGTAACCGATCATAAACATGTGATAGCAGTTCTAATCATCAAACTTAAACAAACTATTTAGCTTTATGTGTTAACGTTACTATAAACGTTAACACATAGGCCGGTTGGTGTCGGCATCATGAGACCATTACAAATGTATCATGAATGTTTACTATGACTTTGATTGTACAATTTGGATTTGTCATAAAGATGTCATAAACTGTCAGATGTTTTAACAATATCATGGATAATTCACTTGACCTGAAGTAAGTGGTACCATGTGGACTTGTCTTTAAGATGTCATATGTTATTAGACCAGTTTGACAACAGGACATACTGTACCAAGGTGACTTATGGAGTTTTGGACAGATAGCTTTACTTGTTGCTAAAGTAACTGCTGCTACTGCTGCAATTTGTAATTAGCTTGGTTAGCCATGCAGCTAGCGGTCCAATTAGCTGGCTCAGCACTGTGGTGCCAGGAGCCAAACTTAAAAAAAATTTCATTAACTGCGGCTCGGATACCATCTCGAATGCTGACGTCAACAGTTTTTCCCTCCGTTGCTGGTGATTACAGTCTAAATAACATGGCCGGCATCCAACATTAAAATTTGTTTTAAAATGGCTTTGCAAAAGTTTTATGAAGTAGGGAAGGCATTTACACACTTGCTAGATATACAACCTTTTTGTGAAAAACACTAAATGTCCCTATGAGAATGTTGTTTGTTTACAAGAGAACTCCACAGGGCACCTTTAATACAGATCTGCTGAAGTTGACGTAGATGACAGCAGTTGTGACATAACTGCAATGGCAACACACATATGGCCATCTGTCGTTTGATACGATGACGTGGTAATTCAATGAAAAGAGAATTAAAATCCTAAACATAAGACATCAGCTGATGAATGTATTATAGAGTTCAGACCATCTTGAAATTCTGTATTATTGTATTTGGCTGAACCACAGCGTGTGTTGCACTTCACAAGCAGTCACATCTGGTTCGTGCTTTTAACAGCCCTGAACACAAGGCTTGTAGAAAAGACACATTTCTCCAACTCACACACACACACACAGAGACACAGACACACCCAAGAACACCATGGTCAGAGAGCATGTCATTGTAAGTACTTTATAGAAGCTGCTATATATACACAGTAAGATAAATAGCATTATGCAACAGGCAAATAACATTCGCAATTATTGTTTCACATCTGGCTAACCGGCAGCTAAGCTACAGAATAAAGAGAGGGGGAGAGAAAGCCTGTGGTCCTCTCACAGTGAAGCATATAATTGTACATTGTTATATTTGATCAGTTATGGCCCATTTAGATTCATAATTAATAGGTTTCGATTTCGTCATCTCTTGCATCGACTGCGATAGGCTGCGACCGAAGTTAAACTCCATCAGGAAGTCGACTGTAGGAAGTGGTTGTGTGTGTCCATTTCTCACCGTGTGTGGAGGGATCACCTCTCAGTTAAAACAATTATATTCTTTGTGGTATAGTTCAAAAAGAAAGATTAGCAGAGTCAGCATATTTGCATGAATGCGGGCTACAAAAAGCCAATTTGATCTGGTCTCATTCATTTTTGACTGTCAACTGGCTCTGTCCACCCAACAAGTTTAGTGGCCATAACACAACCCGTATCGGTTATTCCCAAGTTATTTTGTAAAGAACTGCGGCAATTTTGCTTCACTTTCTCTTTAAGGTGAATGTTTTAGTTAAGCAGTGTTTACCTTCCTGTTTCACAAGTGCAAAGCAGCTAGGTATGGTGGCTCCATGGTCCATGTGTGGCTTCTGAACCTTGGATACTTTCCAAGGAGCAGCGTTCAAAGATTTTAACCTAGTGAAGTGAAAGCAAAATGAGAGCTTGATGAGCGACACCATCCATACAAATGTAGATCAAGCTTGAACAAAACTTGATTTCCCTTCCAGAAAGCAAGCAGACCCAAAGCATTCATTTGGAGTTGTGTTTCGAGCCAACTGATGAATATAAGTCTAGTATTCAAGCTGCTTTTAGTTTCATTTTGCTCTACACCAACTCCTGAGGGAAGAAATATCTGGCTCTATCTATTCTTCACTGGCAAGTCACTAAATGTGTCTGTCTGGTGGTGCTAGGCAGGTTGTGCTTTTAATAAAGGCTGATTGGAACTGGCTACCTATGGGGATTGATGAGATAGGTGAGATACAAACAATGAGCTATAAGAGGCTACAATGTACCCTTTGTATCAACATACATACAGGTTTAACAGTGTTTAAGGGTATTTTCCTGTAAACTCGCATTAGTTGCCATGACGATCATTGTAAGAATAGGACTGCAAGCTATAGGGAGGACTTTCCCTTTCAGAAAATGTTCTAGCATTTCTCTAATTGAGCAGAAAATGTTGCCTACAGCATCTGCCGTGTCTATGGCCTGACTCCAGAAGATATCCCCTTGTGTCTTTGAGATATTAGGAGGCTATTAGAGAGTAAAACATCATCACACATATCAACAGGAGTGCAACATTGCTTTCCCGAATGTCTGCAAGGGTTTAGCTGGCTATAGCATCAATTTAGAAAAACAAGAACCAAAACACCAGAACATTTATCACTGAGATTGAAATTGTAAATCACATTTTTGCTCCCGTGTTCACACAGGAATGAAAGCCATTCTGAGAGAAGAATGGTAAGAGGGGCAGGATGGGTACAAAGGGAGAGGAAACACTTCATGACATCATATGCCATTGTCCCCACTTACAAAGATCAAGAAAAGTATTTATGCTGGAGTATTGCATAATGCTTTGTCATAACCAATGGTGGTCGAGATCATCAAAATAAAATCCAGGTTGTAACAAGAAACAGAATTTACCTTTATGTTATGTTAGAAACGTGCAAAAAGTACAATATAACATAAACAATTTATATTCAAATAATAATGATATACAGTATGTATTATGTATACATAATACAAGTAGAGATGTACTGCACATTTCAGGCTTTCAGCAAACTGATATTTTCAACATTCATTTTGTTAAGAGAAGCAAATGAAGTACTAAACAATATAATACATTCAATCCTAAAGCAGTCCTGTATCATTACAATCAGTCCAGTTGAGCACAATCAGTACAGTCTAGCTGGACTAAACCTCCCAGTTCTCTTGCCGTCACACTGTGCTCAGCATAATTGAATCCACTCAGACCAAACTAAGCATTGACACACACAAAAATAAACACACACACGCACGCACACGCACACGCACACACACACACACACACACACACACACACACACACACACAAAGTCTAAACATGTGAAAACCTACTGTTGGTGGTGACAGAAGAAGAAAGCCTCCCCTATAAAGATAAAGGCAACATGAATTTGTTTTGACACAAGCTGTTTAACTCTTGTCTCTCACGCACACATAGACAATCCATTGCTCTCAGTGCAGGGCAGTAGACATGATCGGGCAGAGAGGCTGAGATGTCAGCGCTCCAGCTGAAAAACCACACCGACACCACAAAGGCAAAGCTTGTATTCAAATCAGCTGGCACTGTCACTGCCTGTCCACAGCGCATACTTAAAAGGGCTTAGAAGCAGACAGTGTGCAGATAGGAAGTATTCCCAAAACTTAAAGAAGATTCAAGGAACAGAGCACAAACACACACATACACACTAACGTAAACACGCTGAAACACAACTCATCCCTTACTTCCACAGCTTGGAAGACGTTACAGTCTTAGCTGCAAATAGAAGTGAAACAGATGCCGGCCAGGAAAGAGACAGACAGGGCAGGTAAACATGGTTTCATCATGCAATGCCCAGTGTCTAAGATATGAGAGAAATAGATAGAAAACACAGTGTGACAATGTGATAGAATCATTTCTCCAGTCCTCATCAAACGTAAACATATTCACTACATCACAGTGAAAGATAAACTGATGGAGATACTGACAGGAAAGGAGATGAGCTGGAGCTGTTGATGACTTCATTCGTTTCCCTGCCATCTTCATACAATTATAGCAACAACTTTTTAGTCCAAGGAGGACGAGGTTGTAAGACGACACTTCAATCATGTTTGGCGTTAATAAAGGACGTGATATATCGTGTCTGATGTAATGGAGAATTAATGACCAGAGCGATAATGAATAAAAACTGTCTATGAAAGCAATGATGCAGCTTGTAGTCAAATAGTGTAACATTGTTAAAAAGAAACAGGGTGATGGCACATCACTGGAATGATAATACTTCACTGCTTCCATTAATTGTTTTGCAGGTCGTAATTGAACAATTCTGCGAGAGGACGTGGCAAGAATCTCCATCTTAATGCTCTATCACTCGTTTGCTTCATTTAATTCTGTGTGGATGGATGAATTCAAGAATGCTTTTTCCCGTTTCAGGAACAGTGCTATTTTTCAGAAGAAGAACTGAGCCTCTGACCACTGAGGCAGAACAGGAAGTTACAATAGTCAAGACTGGATACGATACAAGTATTAATCATTATGTCTCAAGAGGAGGAGTATCATTTGTGTATCCGACTAAAGCCTGACAACTTGGCAATTGTTGCATGCTTGTTTAATACAGTTGTGAGCTGTTTAGCGAACACTTTTTCAAAGACTTTGGCTATAAAATGCAACTTGGAGATAGGCCTGTATTTTGGGATAAAGAAGGGTCAAAATTGAAAAAAGCAGGGACACGACTGGATATCAAGATAACTGTTGCCACACAAGGACCAATAGAGCCAATGACATTTATAAACAGAGATGAAGATAAGATGTCATTGGGACAAGGAGAAGTTTTTATACCATGTTTTTGAGATCTTGGAGTGTTATGAGCAAAAAACCAGCCTCTCATCATAGAGAGGGACGAGACGATGAGAATGTCAAACCCTGCCTATCTTTTCACCTCCACACACTTTACCAATTGATGCATAAAGTGTGTGTGCTTGTAGGCTTACAGCACACATTATGCATTACACTGGAACTGCTGACACCGCCAACAATTTGCTGCATCTGGTTTGATCTGTTGTCTTATTAATTAAAATGCAGTTCACCGCTTGCTTTTATTGGTGGTTGCAGTTTGGTGAAATAGATTGGTGCCGCAGCCTCTGATTGGAATTATATTTCAGCAGTAAAAATACACAACAGGTTTGATTGGTTATCACTGTGACTTTCTCTGAGTTCATTAATTCAATCTTTGCTTGCTGTACTGTCGGCAATTACTGCCTGAAATCCTGTCATGGAGATGCAAATTTTCCTCAAGCTCCCAATGCCGATGCCAACGTTCACCATTCACCTTCAACAGCAGCATCAACACTTCATTCAAAAGCAAAGTGTTGGGAGGGATATTGGTCAGCGAGTTGAGCAATAATTGAATGGTGAAGTTGGAGAAGCCATTTCTGCAGCTAATGGCTCTGGAGGAAAAAGTCCCAATTGTTTTTCCCATTGACAATGTTACGTAGCTCACAGTTGGAGCACTTCTACAGCTGGGATCGGCAGGAAACTCTCCCAGTTAAATCATATAAAAGATTACAAAAGATGCATTAGACAATATCATGTTCTTTGATAAAAAGTCAAAGGTACAAGCACACATATAAACTTAACTATGACTCCTAAGATCCATATCTGCAAGAAACCAATCGAATAACTCAAACGTCTGTGTTTTCCTGTTAAAGGCAGGTGGAAGCTAAAGAATACATTGTTGAGCAAACCGAAAATACAATCTGCAGATCAAACACATTCGCTGAAGTCTTAGTACATTTTAGATGAATTCGGCTTGTAATGTAACAACACTGTGATAACTGATTACTGTAGTGCACAGTCTGGCATACTCAATACAATCACGGATGAATCCATATTAATGAGCATCCCTAATCGAATCACCTAGAATATAGGTCCACTTTATCCACGTTTACATTGGTCACAATCGGCCCATTAGGTAACTTCTGACCATCTGGTCCTATCTCATCACCAATTAAAATCCTCTTTAACACAGAGAAATAACTTGGGTCCCCATGTAGCTGTTAATTGGCAACATACTTATGGGCTGTATAGTACATGAGCACATGCAGGCATGCATGTATGACCAAATCCATAGACGAAAGAAATGAAACCCCCAGATACAATGGTATCCTGTGATAACATGGACATGAGTAAGATGGGTCGTGGAATACTGTTCAATTACCTTTCAGACCTACTGCTAATCACCGACGAGGAAAGGTTTCCACCACCCTATGCGATCTGGTGGAGGAATATAGGCAACCCAGACTCTTTTTCCTTGAAACTTATCTTCACACCTACTTCTCATATTGCTCTTTATTCTTTCTCCAGTACCTCTCGCTCTCTTGCCTCCTGTTTTTCTACTCGCTTTCACTCTTTTCTCTTCACTAATCCAAAAACTTTGCCTTTTCTTCACTGGGCTGTTAAATGTTGCAGTTGTATAGACTGAACTCTCAGGCAGCAGATGCATCAGTAGTGAGATTAGGCTAGAGAGCCAGGCATCTAGAAAAAAATAATGTCTTGTGTTTAACGGAGGCTTTGAAAAAAATCTGGAAAAACAACCAGAGCATAGATGGAGAAGGTGCTGTAATATAAACAGTTTAGGGGGTTTCATCTGCAGATGGTGCATTACAGCGTGGTTCCATGTTTGATTTTCTCTCCCATTGGGATGGTTTACTTTACCAGCCGACAAGTTTGGCTCTGTGAAGCTCTGAGCGGGTTATAAGAGGCTGCCCAAAGGTGATTCACAGCTGAATTACTTTACTTGGATTCCTTTTTATGTCCACATTACGCAGTTTTTCTTCTAGGGAGCCTAAAGTTGAGGGACATTGACTCACAGGGTAATGTACCATGAGTCCAACAACTCCAGATTGATTTCAGGATATTATTAGGCACACATGAAACATTTCGCTCTGCGGTCTTGATTCCATCGGCAAACCAGAACTAATGATGACTTCTCATAGCCAATCCATCGCCTTTCCTGTCATTAGATTCCTAAATCAATTTGTCTGTCCTCTTTCGACCAATCTGTGGCCTCTCCGGGTGACACTTCACACATGGTCATTTCTCACCAATGGCAAGTCAAATCTGGTGTGCAGATCATGATGCAACACCTAGTTGATTGGTGCCGCCCTTTGTCTGGAGTGTCACATTTTCAACACCTTCCTGCTGCGCCTAACGCTCGAGTTGCCTGCAGATCTGCCAGTTTGGCCCAAGTGTCACTCAGATGGATAATAATGACCTTGCCAGGCCAGACTGTGCAAAGCCACTCATCCCAAGCAAGGCTGCGCTTATAATTGGACAGTCAACCTTTCTCGGGCTAGTTGCATAATCTAAAGACGTGTGTTTCTGCTCTGTAACAGTGTGTTGTGCAAATATACAAACTATTTATGAGGCGGAAAGGGACTATTAGTGGCCATTCTGGGGCATCATTTTTGGAAAATATATTTGATTTGTGTTTAGAAGCACATTTGTAAATTAAAGATGGAGTCACTTATTCAGCTGAAGTGATCAGAGTAATGAAATGCCAAAACATACTGAGAGGAAAGTATCCTTTATACTGTATAGAGCCTCAGGCCTGCAGCTGTTTCACTTGTCCTTTATACATTAAACATATGATTATTTTGTGCTGAGTATCGGCCACATTTTCAAAATAGCATGCCAAACTATCACTAAAGATGTACAGAGACGCAGATTCATTTGGAATTTAGAGTTTTGTATTGACTACTATTGATGGCACTTTAATGCACAGACTTACCAGGGCTTAAGTCCTGGGCCGCGGGCGAGTACCAGAGGCATCACAAGACAAACATTTTTTTAATATTTATATTATAACATTATATATTTACACCACTGCCACCATGAAAAATATTGGGGATGTCATATGGGAAGGTTTTTCTATGATGATCAGTGCACTCAATGGCGGCCAGAGGAAAATAATTGGGTTTTTATGGGCGGGTCGTGAAAATCAACATCATTTTTAACGCCATTTTTTAATGCAACAACAAAATAATATTGAATAGTTCATTATTATATAGCTTTATGTTAAAAGTATACCATTAAATGATATGCTTGTTTACTGTATTTTTTAATGCTGACACTTAAAATTGAGTTCATTCAATATGAAATAATTGTGAAAACAACTCACAAAAAATGATACAAATAATATGACTGTAGCCTAATTGCTTACACTTGGGTTTATACCAGTGTATATATCGGTTCTTTGCTTGTGATGTTTCAGATTTAAAATTGAAGAGACTGATCTTCTCGTGTTTCTGCTGTGCACACAGATTGACTTGCCAGATATTCTAGCTTTGTCTTGGTTTATTGTTTTATATTGATGAGTTTCCTTATCTGCTTACTGACTACGAGGGCATGCCATTTACTATTTGGCGCTGTCCATTAACTATTGTTGCAGAGGAATATTGAAGGGAAAGTCCTTTTAAAGGTCCACAGCCTCGGGGCCAAAGGTAATATTAAGGCGGCTTTATAAAGCAACACAAATGTGGATTAAATGCGAAAAAATAAAAGTCTTTGAAAGATAGAATAAAAAAAAAAGCTTGTTAAGGAAAATAACTATTTTGTTTGTTGTATTACAGAATAATCTCAGCAAAAGATGAAAATATTATTTTTTTCTATTCATTGTATTTTATCCATTTGAAGAATGTAAATGTTCACAACTCAGCAAAAATGTATTCTTAAAAGCAGATTTTTAAGATATAATAAATCATCAATTTATAAACAATTAATAAGCTGTCTTCCCAGTCTGTGCAGTCATTGTGTAGATCCAGTAGGGATCATTTTTAAGTTGACATTGAGGGCGATTGGCGTGTCTTTCTTTCCAAAGTTAAACCAGAAAATCCAAGAAATCTTTCATCTCTTTTGTTTAAAATGCATCCTGTCTGACATACAGCCGCCTGATTCACAGGGACAACGATGCCAAGATCACTGTGGATGTGCTGCCAAGTCTCTGGAGGAAGCATGAGGTTGAGAAAGACCTTTTTTAACAACTCTGTAGTAACAATCCCACGCACATCATATAATGAGATATATGAGATTGTTATAGAAAAAAAAGATCTTTACTGTTTTTCCTACAGGGTAATTTGTCACAGAAAGGCACTAAAGGTGATGTGAGATGATGCTAGCTGAGAGAAACTCTCCGGGGGTAGATGTTGCACCCCTGAACTATTTGTCCCTGGCTCTATAGTTGTCTGTCCAGGTAGCAATGCCATTTTTTACCTCCTTATTGAGGCGGGGAGGGGTTACATGGGAACTACTGCACACTAGGGATGATGGGAAAATTAGAAGTCACTGTTAACAACTTTGATTTCTTTGGGGAGTAGGCTTTGTTAGAATGTGGCTGAATTAGTATTCTGTGCTCATGTTGTACATTCATGCCCACAATGTATATGATGAGGAGTTCATTAGCAGGAGGTAGACGTCTTCTAGTTATTGTTAGGATTGTGTGATGAAGTGTAATAACCAGAGTGGTCGCTGTATTGCATTTTAACTGGCCACGAAAGGCTGTTCATGTTACCTTGTGAGAACACATTCTGTGTTATTCGGTTTATGAAGCTCTCTTAAGGGAATCGTATTAGGCTTATATTGCTTCCCCTCCATTTCATAGAAATACCTGGGACCTGGGATTTTCAGTTCTACGTATGCTGCAGCACAAACCGACAACCACTCTTTTACAAGAAGCAAACAAGAGACATACTTTTTACCACTGCAGTAACTGAACCAGAATAAAAAAAAGAACCAAACAGCACAAAAAGGAGGATAATTTAGTATGTCACTAGCTGTGAAAGAGCAAGAAAAGTCCAACGCCTTGATTCAAAGAGATAAAAGTAATCAACACAGTCTCCTTCACACCCAGAAGAAGGCTTCTGGCTAGTTCCGTATTAGGACGAGCCAACTTATTCCCTCAGAGCAGAGCACAATGTTGGAAACAAGAAAAGGGCTCGGTAATAGCTGAGATCGCTCACTGGTGCCCCAATTATATGGACAGAGCAGTTGCCCCGGGACACAACTTACTGACATTAATAAGGCTTGTCTGTCTGTTCAAAATCAGCTTAGAGTGCATCCACGCTGACCTACAGCATCCCTCTAGCCTTAGTTCAATTTAAACAGGCAGCATGAGAAGGAGCAGGGTGTTTTAGGGATGGCTGGGAGGGACAAGTTAGAGACCGTCCGCCACCCTGACTGTGTTCCCCATGGACCACAAGCCCTCCTCATCTCCCCTGATCGCCTTAATGAGGATCAATTTGGACTTGAGCATTTCTTGCAGCAGCGGCTGGTCTTTAATTCAGTATGGCTGAGCTGCTCTGTGATTAATGACAGGTACTTAGCCGGGAGACTGGGCAATAAATGCACTGGGCCGGGAACTTAATACCAGGCTATACGCCAAAGGGTAGACAGGCTTTTTCCAGGAGGTAACACCACCCAGATCAGAGGGGGTTGACAGGAGCAGAGAGAGCTCGCTTCACGATAAACCATGGTACAATTTCCAACAGTTAGTGTTACCGTGTCAAATTTAATTATTATTAAAACCGCATTTGATTAACTAATGGTAAATACTGTCCAGTGTCACCACAAGTTAGCAAGAGTCTTCGAGACACAGGCGCAGCATGCAACGTGGGTTTGTTTTGCGTCAATGAAAACATGTCGGAAGGCAGGGACAGAGTCCTAGAGAATATTCAGCTTTTCAGACATCGGAAAGGGGAAAAATACTATGTTTTTTCTGTCTAAATTGATTATAGTTTGTCAGTAATGTAAATGGAAGCTGTCAGTGTTACCTGCTCTTGTAAACACACTACACGTTGTACTGATGCTGTATGCGTTGTGTGTCTGCAGACTCTTTTCGCCCATTGCACACAATCGTCCAATTGGTTGTAAAGTGTTCCAACAGGAGAAACACTATAGACTCCTGAAGCTGCCTTCACATGACAGGTTGATGTCCTCTGTGCTCACCGTGAGGTGCGGCGCAGAGCTTTGCGGGGAAGGCAGCTAGTTAGTTTTGTCTCTCTGGTTACCTCCCCTGCTTGCCTGTGACTCTTCATACAGCTGGTATCTCATTGGTTGAACTTTGAAAGTTCAGCGGCAATTGAGGTCAAAGTTCAAATAATTTGAACCCGAAGCTTCCGCCTGGTCGGGAGGCACCGCTCCCAGCCGGCGCAGAGCGGTTAACCGCATGTGACATCATGTGAAAGCAGCTTAAGACTCCACTGTGTCATTGTCAATTATTGGGATCATTGCAATTGCTAAATGTAATCTGTTTTTAAAACAAAGCTTGGCAAAATGATTTTAGTGAGCGTATCAGTACTTTTTGAACTTCCTCAGCACATTTTAGCATAACAATACCACCTGTGATCATTTTGTTCTCTATAATCGTGATATGAAATGTTCATAACGTTTCATTTATAGTGTGCATGCACGTGTGTCCTCATTGGAAATGAAAACACATGAATCCAGACAAAATAACCTGGAAGTCATAGTCATGGTTAATCCGGCCCTTTATTGTCTGATAAAGCCCACCCAGAGCATGAACTCATTCATCATAGCATGCCCTACACTATTCTGTATGCGTTCACACTGCTTTCCATGCAGATGATATTGACAACTGCACAGTGCATTCCTGTAGTCTCCTTATCAACACAATTACCACAACACAAACACACATTAATAATGGTGGGGAAATTATACAAGTTTCCACAGCAAGATCACATGTTGTATGTTCATTCTACATAGTCAATCAATAGGCTACATATTCACATTATGGCTGTGTAGCAGGGGTCTTCAATGTTTTTTGGGCCAAGGACCCTCAAACCTGTGTAGCGTGGTGCAGGGATCCCCTACTGTATATATTGTACACAAGAGGCTTGAGGAGGTCTGTGCGACTGCGAATGTGAATGGCAAAGCAAAAAAAAAAAACTTTAATCTTTTTATTGCTTTATCTACAAACAATTTCCGGACCCCCTGTTGAATACCTATGCTGTGTAGCATTGCATATCTAATAGTGTTCATATTTACTATGTGTGTGTGTGTGTGTGTGTGTGTGTGTGTGTGTGTGTGTGTGTGTGTGTGTGTGTGTGTGCGTGTGCGTGTGTGTGTGCGTGTGTGTGTGTGTGTGTCCCGGGGCTGGCTGTTACAACACTGACCTCCAGTGTGCACACAGAAGGACAGAGCAGAGCGCGCTCTCCTTGATGCGGGACTCCGTCTGTGCGTATTGACAGCAGTGTAACCTCCCCTTAAGAGCTCCTGCTGACTTTATCTGTTATAACGGACGTGCGCACGCTCTTCGTACTGAAACAGACCTTCACTAGTCAAATCGTGAGAGAGAGAGAGTCATTGATCCGATGTCCGATCTGTGACTGTCAGCCACAAACGTTAGCATGATAAACAGAGCACATTAAACAAGCTCTCCTCCAGCAACAGCCGACACTGATCTTATTAAATACTCCCAAATAAATGATGAACTCTAAAACAACTTTAAATGTGTATAGTTTACTTGCTTATTTCACAGTTTTCGTCTCAGCTCACCCATCGCCCTATATCTTCTCCGCGGCGGAGCGGGTTCCTTCTAGTTTTTTTTATGTAAAAAAAGAAAAGAAAAAAAGACACGTGGTTGTTACAAACCTCTCTCAGGACACAGCGGGGACGCGGAGGTGGAGAGATGCGAGCGCAGCCTGGATGGGAGAGGACGCGTTGAGGAGGGAGCCCGCTCTCTTACTATGGACATTCTGCTGCGGAGCAGCCTGCGCGTTTTTGGAATAAGGACTTAAAATACATATCTATATATCTATATATCTATATATAGATATATATATATATATATATATCTATATATACAATATATATATATCTATATATATATATATTGCATATTGCCTTCTCTCTCTCTCTCATCTCTTTTTTCTAAAGGAAAGACTTGCATGCAGGAGATTGAAGATCGCAGGTGAGGAGAGAGGAAAAATGCCATTTACAGTAGATTAATGTAGTGAGATATGCGCTGAGGTCCTAATGGGATATTACTACATATTATTTACGTACATTTAACATTTTTAGAAGTCATATTTTGACAAAAAAAACAAAAATGGATTTCTTTAATAGATCCAGCCTGGAGGACGGGATAGAGGCAGAAAACATTTCCTCTAATTCCACCACTCAGAGCCAGTACAGCCAGCTCGCTATCTGGAGTCTGGCCGGACTTGTCAGCTTTCTCATTTTGTTTACAATAGTCGGGAACGTCCTGGTTGTTATCGCCGTTTTAACGAGCAGAGCTCTGAAACCACCCCAGAATCTTTTTCTCGTCTCCCTGGCAAGTGCGGACATACTGGTGGCCACACTGGTCATGCCCTTTTCTCTGGCAAATGAACTCATGGACTACTGGTTTTTTGGCAAAATATGGTGTGACATCTACCTGGCTCTGGACGTTTTATTCTGCACCTCTTCGATTGTTCACCTGTGCGCTATCAGTTTGGACAGGTACTGGTCAGTGACACAGGCTGTAGAGTACAACTTAAAGAGAACGCCTAAAAGAGTCAAAGGGATGATTGTGGTGGTGTGGTTGATCTCAGCCGTCATCTCCTTCCCACCGCTGATATCCATGGACAGGAGCAGCA
>NC_041355.1:19617561-19665061 GCF_900634415.1 Cottoperca gobio
AAATAATTGAAAACAGTACAGTATTATTGTGTGGAGCCTCATAATCACACATGTATCGTTATGATAAAAAATTTATTGATTGTATATTGAACAATGCTTTGAAAGATTTTCATGTTACAACATCCTCTGTCCTTTTCTGAAAGAGCAAGATCAAATAAAGAGATTACTTCAACTGTTGTTTGAAAATTGCAAGAGTGCATGACTACATTCTTCCTGTTTTTTAGGTTGAAGAGCATCAAAGAACGTGATAAAAAGATAAATGATATCAATGACATTCACACCTTAAAGGGATGAACCAGGTTTTTTTGAATATGTATGAGGTACTTATCCATATCCATTCATTGTATTACCTACAGTAGATGAAGGTCAGCAGACGCCCAGTTTTGAGAGACAGACAGGAATGCCAGCATGGCAGTAAAGCAATGTACTGCTGTGGAAGGGAGCAGCAGCAAAACGTATTTAAGCCACCTAAAAAAAATCAATATCAGTTTAGGTGTATGCCAGACAGCCCTTTCCAACTAGAAACTAAGCCATTATATATGCCCTTTTCAAAGCAACAAGACTCCATTGACAAAAACAGTAATTTTACCTCGCAGAACACGGGAGTTGCTGATCCACCGCTGCCTCGATCGGTTACTTTGCTTGTTCTATTGTCTGACTTTGATGAATCCGAACGAACCCTTCAAAACACTAAAGTCAGCTTCAGCTTCTTCAACTCTAGAGGTAGTTGTATGAATGCAAACTTTACGTTAAGACTTTCACTTTAGAATTTACTGACAATATATGCCTTGTATGAAAACATATTTAACAATATCCACTTTTATGCAGTTAATAGTGTGAAATAAGATGTTGTTTAAGGTACATCTAAATGAAGGGGTACTTGAGCTCATATTGTAGGGCTAGGCTTGGGAACCACTGAATTACAATAATTGATTAAAAAAATAATAATTCATCCCTAGAATGACACAATGAAAACATTTCCTGATCCGAGAACACATCAGAAAACATGGACCGGTTGTTGTCTGGTTGTCATCTTCCCCCCTTCTCCACTGGTTGACACTTCTTGTCTTCATAAATAATCACTTTCTTGCTGTTATTGTATTCTATGGATCTTGAGACATGTCGTTCATCTTATTTTAGGGATGTAGTTTAATACTTTTTAATTATTGTTCCAGTTTTTTGTGAAATTAATAGTTAAAGAACACTATTTAGATTAGCTAGAGCTTGGATTTGACTGCACAAGCTAAGTTTTGAATTTTTTGTAAATGAGGCTGAAAACAGAAAATACTCAGATGTCAAGTTGCTTCCTAGACAGGCTGCACACTAACGTGATCAAAGTGAGAATCAGACTCAAAACAAAGACATAAGGCATCTTCCACTCTCCCTGCACATTTCTTTTTACAATGTATCAAATATCTTGTATAGTCCTCCCAGATTTGGTTTTACCAAGATGCTGTTTGAATTTCAAAACTATTTTCACCTGTTCAGAGACAGTTCTGGCTCTCCCACTGTCTGAGACTCTGGAGCAATCGTAGGCATAAACAATATATTTTATTTCCTGCGAGTGCATCATTTCCTCCAGAGATGTAACTGTTCTGTGTACTGACCACACTCCATTTACCCAGCAGTGCTTTCACAGAGCCTGATGGGTGGTGAGGAGCAAACTGCGTAGCTGCATCAAATTAAATAAAGAGCACTATTTTCAATTTAGTTTATCATGCAGCTTCGGCACCTGAGCCCTCCTAATAAGCATAAATTAGAATCAGTGGATAACTTATACAATACAGAAAATCCTTCTATCCTTCTGTAATGAACATTTCTTCTGTGTTCAGTCACCAGAGGCTTAATGCACCGGGTATGAGTGATCCATAAAGAGGGGTTAGCTGCCTCAGCTTTTACTGAAATGTTGTACGTGTAAATATATGTGCATTTATGTATGTTCTAGGAAAGACTAACCGCCAGAGTCCCTCTGATCCAATCAGAGGTCAGAATTGGGTGCGGGTTTACCAGGAAGCCTGGATAATTTCCACTGACCCAGACGAGCTACATCACACAGCCCTCCTCTCTCTGCCTGCCTCATGCGTATTCATTCAGCCTCTGAAAGCTGACTAGAGTCGCCTACATGACGAAGCAGAATGGATTCTGTCATTGCCGCCCCTCCCTGGTCAAAGAGTTTACCGCTTGCTTTGTCAGCAGGTCACATCCTTGTGCTGCTGGAGGTTTGCTCCTGTGCTGTGGATCTGAAGCAAAACCCATCACGATCCTGAGAAACGCACAGATGGCGATGCAATCTACACTATGGTACCTCATGTCCCCTTTTAACCCAGGTCTTTGAAGATGCTCATGGGGCAAAGAAAGTGAGTTAAATACACGTGTTCTTCATTATCAACACCCTCTGTCCTTAGACCCTCGCACCGCACAAGGAAACACTCCCCAAAAGAAACCCCACAATTAAAGGGGGAAAAATGGAAGAAACCTCAGGGAGAGACTTAGGAGGGATCCCTCTTACAGGATGGACAGACGTGCAATAGATGTCGTGTGTACAGGATAAACAACATAGTAAAGATACAACACAGACAATCCATGTGACAAATATTATGATCAAATATGAAAAAGATGGAACAAGGAGGATGTCAAAATAAGTTTCCTGCCTGCCTCCAAACATTCTTTTTGGAGGCAGGCCGGACCAGGGCAACAGGCGCAGCCACAATTCATGATCCAGACGTAACCTTTAATAGTGGCAACCTGCCACATAGAGACACAGAAACTCCGGGGTGATGATGCCCCGGATGCTAAGTTAGTAGCATTTAAGGGACATAAATAAATACAGATAGAGAGGAAGAGGAGGAGGAGAGAGGTGTAAGTCCCCCGGCAGTCTAAGCCTATAGCAGCATAACTATGGGCTTGGCTCAAGGCAAGCCTAAGCCAGCCCTAACTATAAGCTTTATCAAAGAGGAAAGTCTTCAGCCTGCTCTTAAATGTATAGAGCAGGGGTTCCCAAACTTTCTGTGACCAAGGCACACCAAAGACCAAGCCAAAATCTCAAGGCACACCTGAGTTCATATCCGGGAAAAATCCCCTCTATAACACATAGTATCACTGTTATCACTCTGTGAACATTTATTTAGCCTAGTCCTTATAAGAAGCTATTCTCCTTCACACTAGCAGAGAGCCTTTGATGTGTCACACTCTAATATTATTAATCAATATTTCCCACCATGCGCAAATGGCTAAAACGGGTTCGCTTTGACAGATTTCTTTTTTTTAATGATTGTTTCATTTATATTTAGGCCAAAGCATATAAGATCTATTGTTTCTATATTGTGAAATAAGTGCGCTCCCCCCCCCCTGAAATTCAAGATGTTTTTTGTTTTTTTATATATTCACAACTCACTTTTCACATTGAACAGGTGATCTTTTATTAAATAAACTAAACGCTTATGTCATTTATCTCATTTATGTGCACGTTTCAGTTGCTTTGCATATTTACATTCTCTCCTCTCCTCTGCTTTGCTTCGTGAAGGGCGGAGCTCCGCTTCCGAACCCACACACGCACACGAACGCACACAATTACAGTCAGAGACAGAGCGGAGAAAAGGTAAGGAGATAACGTAAAAAATCTGCGCCACGCACGGACCTGATCCAGCCCAGGCAGCACCCTGCAGAGCAGTATACCTAGGGGAAACACTGAAGTAAATACAAAATCATTCATAACCTTGTGTACAGTTAAATGCAATAGGCCTAATTGTTTCAGTGTGCCACGGCACACCATTTGGGAACCACTGGTATAGAGGGTGTCACAAACTGGGAGCTGGTTCCACAGGAGAGGAGCTTGAGAGTAACCACAAGTAACTCTGTATTCTGGGAGCGCAATGCTCTAGTTGGGTTATAAGGTCCTATGAGAGCTTTAATGGAGCCCGACTCCTTAATTGCTTCGTAAGTCAGGAGAAGGATTTTGAATTATATTCTGTATTTTACCGGGAGCCAGTGCAGAGCAGCTAATACAGGGGTAATATGATCCCGTTTCATAGTTCTTGTCAATACACGTGCCGCTGCATTTTGGATCAACTGAAGAGTCTTAAGCAATTTTTTGGGACAACCTGATAGCAGTGAGTTGCAGTAATCCAGCCTTGAAGTAACAAATGCATGGACTAGTTTTTCTGCATCATTTTGAGACAGGATGTGTCTTATTTGTGCAATGTTACGTAGATGAAAGAAGGCAGTCCTTGAGATTTGTTTTTTATCTCAGACAGATCCTGATCAAAGTAGTGATCAGGCAGGAAGTGATAATTGCACAGCAGTGGTGGAACAGTCTGTTCTTGGTGTGGTGGTCTACCTCTCTATCTGTCCATGTTTGTATGTTACGCTCTGCAGAGAGCTGCTTGTTGGGCCAAACTCCGCCGAATAGCGTTAACTTTATCCAAACACACTCGTCCTTTCAGCTCGTGCAGTTCGGCATTTTTCGTGCAGTAATGACGCTCAATATTATTTTTCATCACCGCAAGCGCGTCCGCACAAACTAGACACACTGGCCTTTTACTTCCACAGAGAAATAATCGTTCGTCCATTTCTCCTGGAAAGTGCGACATTCTGCATCCACCTTTCTCTGTTTTACACTCGCCACGCTGCGTTCACTGATGTCAATGACCGTCTCGTTTAATATTGAAGTTTTTTGACATGACGTGACCATGTGATGACATGTTCCAGTCGTGTTGTGTTCAAGGACCCTGACCTTGGCCAGGAAAAACAATCAATCGCCCGTTTATTGCTGTCTAGATTCTTTGGGGGTTTTTTCTAGTGGATTTCTTTGCGTGTGTTTATGAATTACCTCGAGGGCCGGATCAAATGGTCTCACGGGTCGGAGGCCGGAGGTTCCCCACCCCTGCTTTATGCAAAGCTAGGCTAACCACCTCAGGTTAGATCCAGGAAATTTAACTTGCTTTGCCTGGAGGGCACTTTTACATATGACAGCAGGACAGGGGCCAGTTAGGACATACAGGGATGCAGAGCTGCAAGTCGTGTATCACTGGGTTACATGAACACATTGACACTACTCTCATCTATCCGTTAATTATGAAGCGAGAGTAAGGAGACAATTAGCTAAACTAGGTCAGGAACCAGTTCAAACATACACCAGCACCAGAAAAGTTCAGTGACATCCTGGAATCTTGTTGTCACAGTGAGTTTACCAGGTAACACGACTCCAGGAAGTCACTGTGCCCAGAGAGAGACAGTTCCAGTACTGTAAAACCACAATTTGTCATTTTTACATTTCGAGATATAATGTGTAAGAGAGCTTTGAGGTGTATGTGTATATTTGACATTTGGAGTGAGCCAGGCTAGCTGTTAACCGCTGCTTTCAGTCTTTATGGTAGGCTAAGCAAACTGACTCCTGACTATAGCTACATGCTTAAGGATCAGACATGAGAGTGGTATCGATCTTCTCATCTAAGTCTCGGCAAGAAAGCAAAGGTTATCAGCAGGAGATGTACAACTAAGATAGTGAATTAAAACACCTACTGCCACCTCTCTTTCTTTATTGTCTAGCAAACAGAGCCCTGCCAGCGACAGATAAAGAGCTCTGTAATGGATTTCACTGAACGTCATGCTCATACCTTTAAGCAAAGAGCGTGTGACTTACACCATGTCATTTGTAATGCATTCTATCAGTGTTGCTGCTGTGTTGCATGTCCGTCTTAGATTAATAAAAGTCCAGAAAGGATTATGTTTCAGCGGTGAATAGATAAGTCACAAGGTTGACGTGGAGCACAGGAGACTCACATGCGTAGAAAAATCCATTCTCTAATCAATCACTGTGTCTTCAGGGTTCTCCAGCAAGCATGGAAAAAGCAGAGGACTTTATCTTTCGCACACCATCTGCCTTCAGTCTCACGCTTTCACAACCTCTGTCTTTCATGCTCTTTCTCTCTCTTCTACAATAGAGACATCTCTTCTCCTCATTGTGACAGAAGTCATCCATTCTGTGAGCTTCTGCTCCATTTGCATGATAGAGCAGGAGTGGAGTACACACACACACACACACACACACACACACACACACACACACACACACACACACACACACACACAGTAAATACACCTCCAGGTCCTAGTTTCAGTAACGGCCGATTGCTTTTTATCAGGCGTACCTTCAAATAAAGCCGCTCTTAATAACATTTCTTCAGCCAAATCAAAGCTTGTTGGATAAATTAAGTGCTTTAAATAAGGCAGAAGAGTATTCGTGGGTTGCATTTTAACAGTGGTGGCGTTGGAGATGAGTTTTTCACAGAGAAATGCAGTCAGATGGTCAACTCTTTACCTTCTTATCACTTTAGCATCCACAAGCTGCTCCTCACTAACAACCTGCAACCAGCCTTAAAGCCAACACGTTCTATTTATTAGAGGAACACTTCAATAGACTTTCATATATAGGTGGTAATAGTTTGTTTTATTGAATGGACATGTAAAAATGCTCAAGATGTCTTTTCCACCTGTATGCCCAGAAGTAAACGTATTTGGCTTTTGCGGACTGAAATAAAGTGTAGAGAAAAGGTCTGGCAACTCAAACTAAGAGCGGCACATTATGAAGATGTGGAAAGGCTGATGGAGGAAGTGAATGCTTTATTTACAGCTACAAAGGCTCCTTTCTTGTTTCCTCTTGCATTCCAATGAGCCCTTGACACAAAGCCAGGATGCCCAATATCCTCACTATGCAAGGCATGATGTGCCATTACAATTCATATCTCTACAACAATGTGTTTATGATTAAATTACTTACTAGAGCACAAAATACTTTAGATAGGCTTTTAATTGTGCTTTCTAAGTGCACCAGATTGATTCATTTCTTTACATTGCTGAAAATAAATTGCAATGTCAGTTTTTCCCAATATGGTGTAGCCCTAGTTTCTTTCCCAATGTAACACATATTTTACCAGAATTTCCTTCCACTTCCGCTATTAGTTTATTAGAAGTTGGTTCATCGAGATGAGCAGTTGGTGCCGCCAATTGCAGAAGAAGAGGGCGCAACGAGATGATGTAATTAAACGAGCATCATTCGGCCCTCAAACAGCAAAAATAAATGCAGAAAACTGGATCGAAAAATCACATTTCATTCCTTTCATTTCATGTCTTCTGTGAGGAAGGCTACATGGAATCTGTGTAGCTCCTTTTTTTAATCTCTTCAGCATATCTGAAGCTTCAGTGGATGTAAATCACGTGCTTCATGAACGTCAGAATTGTGTTATTAATACGTCTATTAATCTAAATCTATTTCCATTACACTTAACAATAGTTTTAGTTTTTATAGATACACTAACTTTTGTTTTTTCCACTCAGGTTTTTGTTATGCTGGATGGAAATGCACACATAGTTAGTAGGATTAATCTGTAAACCATGAATGTCTGTACAAAATTGCCATCCATCCAATAATTGCTGAGATATTTGTATTCGGATCAAAGTGGTGGAACGACCGACCGGCTGACCAACAGACTAACATTCATATGCTACAACATATACGACAACAACCTCCATCTCAACTTCAGCAAAAACTAAGAATCTGATTGTGGATTATAGGAAGCAACAGAGAGGGGGACACGCCCCCATCACCATCAAAGGGACTTCCGGTTCCTCTGGGTTCATATCAGTGAGCACCTGACCTGGACTCATCACACCTGAGTTGTCACCAAGACAGCGACTCTTCTTCCTCCGCAGGCTTTGAAGGTTCAACATGGACTCCAGGATACTCTGCAACTTGTACAGCTGCATCATCCACAGTATTCTGACAGGCTACATCACAGCCTGGTACGGCAGTTGCACCGCCCTCAACCGTAATACTCTACAGAGGGTGGTGAAAATTGCTCACCACATCACCAGGACGGAGTTGCCATCCATGGAGAACCTCTACACCCAGCGGTGTAGGTAGAAGGCACACAGGATCATCAAAGACCCCCTAACCCCCCCAAGCAACAAACTGTACTGTCCGCTGCTGTCTGGCAGACGATACCGTAGCATCCGGGCCAAGACCAGCAGACTCAGGGACAGTTTTATCCCACACTTTAAACATATGCAACGAGTGACACTTCACAGAGCTCTGGAGTTCAACAGTCCTAAGGCTGTTGAACTCCTGAGCTATGTGAAGTGTCACTAGTTACATATGTTTACAGTACACACATCTATTTATTCCACACATCCACATATTTATATTCTATTACAGTGTACTGTATTTAATTCCACTGTACAGTATTTATAATTTTGCATTCTGTTTTATTCTTTTCTATTTTATATCTACATATTTAACTTATTCCTGCATTTTACTGCCACCATTATGTAACTTGCACTCTTTTATTTATTTTGTTATGTCTTAAGTATACTGCATGTTGCATTGTTGGAGGAGCCTGAGGTTTGAGATTATTGTTACGCTGTAGCTTTTGTGCACATGACAGTAAAGCCTTTGAATCTTTGAATCTTTGAAACTTGAAACGTGAATTGAGAATCCCCTTATAGTAGTTTATATACCTTGCCCAAGGACACATTTCTCTTTTGACAAAAGCTGTGTATAAAGGCTAGAGTATTTATATGTGTCCAAAAACATGAGCTCTCTCATGGGCTGATCGTGGCTCGTTTTATGCTCTTTTGTCTGGTTGAGCTGCCTCCATCATCCAGCAGCCACACACCCTCAGGGTCAGAGGATCATTTCCTGCTCCCGCATTATGTTCTGCTCTATCGATCCATCTCATCCCGCTATGTCAACATTCCTCTCTGTCTATAAAACAAAAGGATGCAGAAAATGAAAAATGACTTGAATTTCCTCAAACAAAGCCCACAGAGGGAAGGGTGTCCATACGACATGATGCAGGTGTTGTAAAGGAACAAGCACTGTCAGACGAATCAATGTGATGTACGGAGAATCCTCAATTCACCCTTTATTTTATATTGACTCTGAGGGAGGAGATAATTAGCAGAATGTGCTTGTTTGTATCTTAATCTTTTTTATTTCCGTCAGTTGGCTCAGTTCTGTATGGTGGATTAAATACACTCACACAGTGTTTACTTGATATTAAATATGTTGCTTGTCAAAGAACACATCATTAGAAAATTAATCGTTAAACATTGGTATAATTACCATAAACAAACATGACTACTCTGCCAGATCATAAGCCTGTGTTTATTTCAAATGTACAATATTAAACTCCAAATGAAACCTGCTGCTTCCTGTCAAAACAAGTAGATTAATTTAACTCCAAAAGCTTAGACCCCATTTATACGAGACAAACATGTACGTTAATTCATTCACTTATTGTGTTTCATTTCCTTCAATCTTTCTGTTTGTTTTGTTAAAGAACTATGAAGGTGTTGCAGTCTGAGTTTTAAATGAAAATCACCAATTGTTCATCATCAATAGAAACAGACACAGGTGAGTGACAGGAGGAGGACGAGAAGAAATTGTTTTTCAACTGCCGCAAGCAAGCTACACACAAAAGGACTAAGGTTGTTTTCGCTTTACTTTTTGATATTGAACAAAAGGTGTGAATCCACATTCTGCGGGTTTGACACATGCGCTTTGAACTCTAATTAATTCATTTGTCACAAGCGTAACACAAGGCACATTCATGCACTCCACTAATTTATTCAATCGCTCTACTGCAGCCTAAACCTTGACCTTCAATCAACCCAACCCCACAGGTAAGTATACAAATATGTATATTGTGGAAGTTTGTTAAAATCTATTCCTTCCCAGTAATTGTTTCATTAGCTTAACCACATGACTGAAAGCCATGACAATAATGTTTCCATTCATTGACCTACAATATTGATTGGTTTGTGTGTGGGGGGGATGTCTCAGACGTTTATTGAGGGTTGAAGTGTCCATTCGGGGCCAATCAATACGCCAAAACTGCTGGTGTTTGAGATTGCAGCTCAACTTAATCAGGACTGTTTCAATTTTAGGCTCAAGGGATTCCAGACAGGCTAGAGGGAAAACACATGTAGTACTTATTTAATCCATGCCGCCGTTTAATTTAATCTGAAAATGCTTATTGCTAGTTTAGCTACAAATAATATAAATGGATGAACAATAATTTCTTAAAATTAAATGAGAACAAAACTGAAATCCTACTAGTAGGTCCTGTAACAAAAAGAGAGATGATGCTGAATAACATGGGGAAACCTGAAGTCACAAGTCTTGGTGTTATCATAGACTCAGATCTAAGCTTTAAATCCCACATAAACAAGGTGACAAAAACATCATTCTTCCACCTTAGAGATATAACTAAAATCAGACAATTTATAAATCAAAAGGATGCTGAAAAACTAATCCATGCTTTCATCTCAAGCCGACTCGATACTGTAATGCACTCTTTACCGGCCTCCCAAAAAAAACAACGGAGAGACTTCAGCTCATCCAGAACGCTGCAGCGAGGCTGCTGACTAGAACCAGGAGGAGAGACCACATCAGTCCAGTGTTAGCCGCTCTACACTGGCTTCCAGTAACTTTTAGAGTTGACTTTAAGGTCCTGCTTCTTGTATACAAAGCCCTAAACGGAACCGCACCAAGTTACACTGCCAACTCTCTCATCAACTATGTGCCCCCAAGAACATTACGATCATCCACGACTGGTTTATTAAATGTTCCCAGAAACATCCAAAAGAAAATTGGGGATGCAGCCTTTAGCAATTATGCCCCAAAGCTATGGAACACTTTACCTGCAGACATTAGGGAGGCAAGCTCGCTCAATATCTTCAAAAGTAAGCTAAAAACATATCTCTTTACTTTAGCCTTTTAATAGTGATATTTTATATCTCTTTACTTTAGCCTTTTAATAGTGATATTTTATATCTCTTTACTTTAGCCTTTTAATGGTGATATTTTATATCTCTTTACTTTAGCCTTTTAATGGTGATATTTTATATCTCTTTACTTTAGCCTTTTAATGGTGATATTTTATAGCTCTTTACTTTAGCCTTTTAATAGTGATATTTTATATCTCTTTACTTTAGCCTTTTAATAGTGATATTTTATATCTCTTTACTTTAGCCTTTTAATGGTGATATTTTATAGCTCTTTACTTTAGCCTTTTAATAGTGATATTTTATATCTCTTTACTTTAGCCTTTTAATAGTGATATTTTATATCTCTTTACTTTAGCCTTTTAATGGTGATATTTTATATCTCTTTACTTTAGCCTTTTAATGGTGATATTTTATAGCTCTTTACTTTAGCCTTTTAATAGTGATATTTTGGGCTTTAACCAAGATTTTCCCAAAAGAATCTGGACTCATGGAGACGTCTGTGTTTTATACATTAAAAGGTAAATAAAGAGGTTGACACTGTAAACGTAAATAATGGGTAGCAAAGGGAGTAAACCAGTTGAAGGGCCACAGGGGCCCATTGTTGATCTCATACTTTCAAAATATGGCCCTGATAGTTTAAAACATTTACAAGAATGGTGTGCCAAGGTTATTTTATACTATTTTATCTGCTATTTTAATTGTGGTATTTCATACTATTTTAATAGCTGGATGAAATAGAGAATGCAGGTTTGAGGCACTTTCACATTTTCTTTCAGGTTCCTGCCTGCTTTCATAAGAACTGCATATGAAGTCCTATTTTCCTGTGCAAGATGGGATTGGCTCCTGCCCCCTGTGACCTACCCACCTTAACTTACAATGAAATACATTAGTGTGCTGCTCAAATGGAAAGCATAATGGTATTCTGCTGCCATGTACTATGTATAAAACACCACATTTTGTATGCAAAACAGACTGCATGAAAAATGAAGTAATAAAATGAATCATTAATATTATGCAGAAAGTAGAATGAATAACAATCGCCTCATTCCAATTGCCCTTTCCACTTAAATGCAACACACAGAGCTCAGTCCACTGAGGGAGCAGGAGTGACAAAGTTAGAGATAGGACAGAGTCATTATGATGTCAGCCTGAAATGTCACATTATTCCACCCATTATTCCACAGATTACAGGGGAGGGAAACCGCCAAGTGAGCACAATTGTCTGCATTATGATTTTCCTGTTAGCATTTGCTTTCATTGTACAGTGTAAGCATATCAGGAAAGATAGTTGTGTGCACATCCACAGATGCGTCAGGGACGCTGGACACAAAGACCAAAGCAACAAAGGACATAAAGATGTGAAATTAAAGCTCCACTGTTGGTAACTTTATGATGTGATTTGGTGATCATGATGTCTGTGGTCACTCTCAATTCTTTGAAATATTGCTAGTAAAGCAATCTTTTCACAAGGGAGCCTCGATTCCATGGCGTAGATACCATTTTATATTACCAACATAAAATATCTCCCAGTTCCATCAGCTCCTGTTATCTCTCAGTGCTAATTACTGTGTTCAACCAGGTATAACAACTTGTGAATACCAAAACAATCTATTGATTTGCGGCATGTTAGCTCTGCTTACTACGAAATGTTACAAATGATATATGAGACACACTTCTCAGATCTATGTTACTGACATGATATAGAGCTCTCTGCTTTGCTTAACTTTGTACTGGTGATGTTACTGTCTGCCTATCTCAGAGATAATCTCGAGTTGACAAATGTAATCCATGGGAAACAAGCAAAACAATCAAATAGAGCGCAATCGATACCCACATTCTATCTGTTTTCATTAGCAGTGCTTTGCGATTTAATCCCTCTCTGTTCTATGTGCCTGGGAGTCTTTGAGTGAGGCAATCTGCATGTATAAACCTCTTTATCTCCCTAATTAATGTTCCTCTTGGGTAAACAGCTGTATATAGACATCCTCTTGAGTGAACATCTCGGACTGGCTGCACACACACTTACTGAGACGCAGCGCCCACACTTACTTACTTGCTTACAAAAACGTGCACATTTCCACATTCACACAGACACAAACACTTACTCTCCCTCATATGTGCGTGTGTGCTTTACTCTCAATAGAAATCCGTAGACAACTAAGCTTAGATAATGTTTGGCTGAGGATGGAAAAGAACCAGACGGACCACTTTACAGCTGTAATAATTATAATATTTTTAGCCATCTCAGCAGCGTGGCTCTGGTGTTGGTAACATCCTGTCTGTTCACCACTTTGGTCCCGACTGAAGTATCTCATCAACTATTGGATAAATTGCCATTTGATTGGCTATTTGCCAGGTGATGCTGTTATTTGCTCATAGGTGGAAGAAGTTAGTTATTCTTTTACAAAACATAGTAACTGCGGTCACCATGAACGATGTGGATTATCTTCTGCAGCACACAATTGAAAGTCTGACTTTGGCAGAAAGACTTGTGCCCACCAGCTGCGGGATATTGTTATAAACCGACCTCTGGAAAAATAATAGTAGATTTGATGTGGTGTAGTGACCCGTGTGTGTTATTCAGAAGGGAATTGAGAAGTATGGCAGCAAGTTGAGGAGAACAGGTATGTGCCAAGTCAATTATGCTGCTGTGTTAAACTGTATGGGACATGTAAAATAGAGCATTATGTCAAATTGTAAAATTGTGCAATCTTCTGGTTTTGCATCTGTCCAAAGTAGTTATTCTTGTTCCACAACTAATTTCACCAAAAACACCACTGAATACATACAACAATAGAACCTGAAGACGTATAACATAAAACCATCATTGTTTTGTCAAAAGGAAGCAGATACTTCTCTTCATTTGGGATTATTCTTTTGTTTTCCCGTTCTAAAACATGTGCACTTGTATTATTGTTCACAATTAATGACTGGCATTACCTCTTTTGAATATATTGCAATGACTAATAATTACCAAGGGAAGTTTTATGAAGTCTGGTCTTATTTGTAATTGTATGCAAAGAACATAACAGGGAACAAATTGCTTTTTTTTAATTAAAATGTGCTTGTTCATTTATGTAAATGTAATCAGTCGTCCTTCTTCCCCTTTATGTTATTGTTGTGTTGTTTTAGGTTAAATAATCCACAACCAGTGCCCAGATTAGTTTTGTTCCGTTTGCTTTGCTATCCGTTATTCATTGATTTACTGTAATATGTTGTCTTGTGTAGCATTATGTTGTTTCTATATGTTGGAAATCTCAATAGAAAAAGATGTATTCATATTTTCACCTCTTCAAATAGATACATGAGTATTGACCTTCCTCTCATCCTCTGGGGAAGCCTCAAGTCATCCATTACTCAGGTTGTGAGGGGTGAAAGGTTAGGTCTCTTTTACTGTGACGACATGGAACAACCATCTGCATGGAGTTATCAGAGCCATAATTGATTTCCCATACAATCTTGATATGTTTCTTAATAGATAATCTGTTGATTGATTGTAGAAAATGAACCTTTAAAGACAATGACAATGAAGATGTATGGGCTAAAGAGATAAAAAAAAGAGGAAGTGAAAGAGAAAGAAAAAGCATGGAAGAAGAGGAAATGGCAACTTTAATAAACGTGATGAATTGCTTGTTTTGCAAACTGTGGATGGGTCATTAAATTCGCAGCAAACAAGCAGTTATCATTAAAGGATGGAAGTGAAGATGTGAGGAGAGAAACATGTAAATATGCATGAAAACATAAATCCAGACTATCAGATAACGTGTCAGTGAAGGCAGTTGACGTAGGACATGTCCGCACTCTGGCTGTGTCCATATAGCGTCCTTTTCAGTGCCCCACTGCTGTGACCTTCGGGCTAAAATGAAGCATGATGTCCCCTTTTCCATTCCATCCATGTCTGTGCACGCCCCCCCTGCTGCTGTCATCTTGACATGTTTTCCCAGACTCTCCATTTCCTGTCAAACCTTGCACAGGAAATGTTTGTCCCAGATTAATTTGAGCGTTTCTTCTCACACTGCCAGGGTACAATGCACCTGGAGAGGGGCAGGAAAGACGCTGCAGCACAGGTGTATGTGTGTGAGTGCAATGTAAAAATGTGTATGAAATTGAGCCAGTGAGTGAGGAGCTGGGATGCACAGTTTAGTGAATTGGAGCTGGGCCATGCAATACAACATGAGTCTTCCTTACTTCACCCTCTCTTTACTGCTCTCGTAGGATCACAAAAGATAATCCTGCAGCTGAAGGGGCCAGCGACGACACAATGGTTCCACACGATATCTCGTCGTGCAGCCTTTTTGATGGAAACGTTAAAAAATGTCTGCGCCCGCTGAGCCACAGGTGGTCCCACATGGGGCTGGATCTGCGGGGTTTTCAGTACAATGAGGTGTTTAATCCTGCGGTGCCACATGCTTTTGCTTCCCCTAAGGAATAAGATGAGGGATAATGGAATTGTAATGGAATCTGGCTTGTTTTTGTCTGGGCCTGTTAGTAGACCATCAATCTCATGTACAGCCCACGCCTCTGTGATGGATGCACAGAAACAGCTCACACAGGGAGTGAACCTACAGGAGGGTTGACTGACTCTTTCAGCTATACATACAAAATATCGCATTTCCTCTATGAATTCCAGGTGCTTCGCTACATCACACATGGAAGTGTAAATCTCCATGGGTATAAGAAAATAAGCTACGAGGCTGGAAATGGAATGAGTGCACGTCAGATATTTCAGAAAGCCAGAAGGAAGCTGTGATATATCCATTCTGTTGCACCGACACATATCCGAGGGGCATCATTTCTATCTGGTGCTGCCTCCTTTAAAATAATGTGTTCTCCATCTGCAGCAGTGTGCTCTAAGGTATATAGCCTGCCAAATTAAATAATTAAATTGCACAGCCTATGCAGCAAACACAGGGGAGCAGTGAGAGTGGAAGTGTTACATTAATAGGGACAGGAAAGCCCGATAAAGAGAGGAAAATAGCATGAAGACACTAACGCTGACGGTGGACGTCTTGAAGTGTACATGAGATGAAAGACTGAAATGGGATTTGAAGGTAAAGGAGGAAAGATAAAGTTATTCTAACTGTTGTCTCAAGGCCCCTCGTTCAAATAGTTTTTATTCTCTAACCTAGAGGAATACATCTGCTTCAGCATTTCAACGTTGAGGATGACCAATAACATGTGATGTGATTGACAGCGATTACAGATACAGTTTCGTGTTTTCCATCCATTTTCTTCTGTCTACTGGACAAACACAAGAGGGAGCGCGGGAAGGAAAACATTCTTTAAACTTAAAAAAAAAAATGTCTCAATCTGACCATTGACCAGCCAGTCCAAACATTGGCCTCAGTCTGCAAATACTGTGAAATGCATGATTGAGCTGAGACCAAAGTGAACATTTGTTTCTTTATGTGAAGGAAGTCTCTCAAGTGTTCTGTGTATGCAGAGACAATCATGAATGTATAAGAGACATTTGACAGTCATTAATGCATTATGGGTAGACACACAGAAGACTGCGACACAGGTCCTCAGAGGACTATTCCTCCATTCACCCTAGGGAATGACAGTTGCCCTGGAAACAGAAAGAATAAAAAAGGAATCTGGCATCCAAACGTAATAAAGAAAACACATAGCCAAGTTCATGTATGATCATATCTCAAGTCTATATGTGTATAAATAGTCACACATTAAATGACACCAATAGACCTGTGCCACTGACTATGTTAACAGTATAAATGTGTGAATATGACAAAAGATGACTGTAAAAAATAACATATTGATATACAAACTCAAAATTACTATGATCAACATGTTTACATTAACAACGGATCAAATGCATTTTTGTGAAAGAGGTTGCTGATCGTGACAAACTTACATGAAATTATCACCAAATTCTGCAGTTCCTCTCAACTCTACGGAGCATTTTAGCCTCTTTCAGCTCGTTGTTTTGGTCGTACAGCACAGTTCTCATAAACCTTGTTTACAGCCGGCAGCTGTTGAAATGATTGCCACTGAAGTTTGTCACTAGCTGCTAAAGAGCCAGATCGTCTTCAGGAGTCGGTGGAGACCAAAACAGAGCTTAAAGGAGAGTGAGTTCTGGCCAGAAACATGACTCTCATGTTCACCATATCCAGTTTTAAACTTTGTTGTATCTGTTGCTGTATTAAGTTGTGAGTACAGCTTGTTGTACCGTCCCCAAGTGAGCAAGAACAATAGATATTTATCAAAAATGTCTAAAAGTTAGGCTGAATATATTGAATGTAGGAAAAAACATATTGTGTTTTTGTAAAACAACATTTATTGGTCCTGTAGTTGCATTAGGCCACGTTCAGGCAAGTTATGCAAACTATATCCTCTTCACATTTGTGTCACAGGAGGTAAATAGAGGAGAGGTGCTGCTTATATCTGCCATGTGTCGAGCCCAGTGTGCTCAAGGTGAGTCTTTCACTCTCTAACCTCTCTATCTAAGTGACTCTCTGGCTGGATCCATTTCTCTACGTCTCTGCAAGGTCAGTTTACCCAATTACTTTCCTTGTTCAAGAGCGGTAAAGTGTCCTTCCTCCCTCTTCAGCTCCACAAGTGATTAGATCAATAACACTCCTGCTCCAACATTAGAACATCCTCCTGAAAACAACCACACTCTTTCAACTTAGGTTTCACTGTCACGGTGGACAGCATGATGAAGTTCTTCATCCCAAAAGGAGATATATTCTAGTTAAAAGATTCTAGTTATCATCCTACTGCACCGGTTTGTATTGCTTTAAATCCTGTTTAAACTTCTGCCTGTATTTCTGCTGTTTAGACTTCCCCCTTTAACAAATGGCTGTTGAATTAACAGCAACGGTGATTTTTCTGCTTGAAGTAACTTTACAAAAACAAAGTCATTAGTTCCATTAGGTCTGTATCACTCTGCTTCACTGCACGCTGGTTTGGCTGACACCGAGCCCAATTAAACTACAGGCCTGTCATTCACTTCTTTCGCTCCCTTTCTTATAGTTTCATATCTTATCTTGTACCGTAAGATAAATTAATGGATTTGCTGTCGTAAAATTACACTCATGAATTCACAACAAGGAATGAATACAGGGAATCAGACGCATGTAAACACAACAACAGTACGCAAACAAGGGCCCATGTTTGGCACATTTTCATTAAAATACTAATCATTTTATAATTTTCAAAAATAATACATTTCTAAGCATGTTTTATGCATAAGTATGCAGCGTACACATGTTGCACATATATCATATGCTGGATGTCTGCAAGTTTGTATGTCAAGGTTGAGTAGTGTGTGTGTACATGTTCATGTACATGGAAAGAGAGAGAGAGGAACAGGACATTACAAACTGTTGATTAAAAAGCTGTGACGCAAAATCGTGTTATCTTGACTATTAACAAAACAATTAACCTGCTTCACATAATTAAGCTCTAAGTGATGCTGACACACACACACACACACACACCCCCCCCCCCCATTAATTCACATTGTTGCTTTATATAACAGCTGGAAATGTAGTTAACGAGAGCTGTGAGAATGAACCAAAACAGTAAAGTTGGGGGGACATAAAACCAAAACAATGAGCTCTAAAAAGCTCTGTACAGCTTACGGAGCAACCTTCCGGTAGCAAGCTAGCCATAGCATTAGCTGGTAATGTAGCGGGCCCCGCAGAGCCTTGCTCCTCTACAGCGCCACACACTCGTCCAACTATAGTCACTTCTGGCTCGAAGCCTCAGAACAGTTGTCCACAAACCAATGGGTGATGTCACGGTGGCTACATCCACTGCTTTTATACAGTCTGTGGTAGCGCTGAGGGGAACTGCAGAGTCGAGTGATACTTCTCTGTCAGTTCGTCAGTATGGGCGATCACATTACACTGCGATTTGTGCCTTTTATAATAGATGAATATTTCTTAGTGCAGCTTTAAGGACCAGACAGTCCCAACATTTGCCTTGATTTAGTACTTTAATATTGATGTACGCTGTTCATAAATGTCTCCAATTTATAATGCATATTAACCCCTTAAAATCCCCTTGAAAATACACAGTTATATAAAGCTGGCTCCTGATAGAGAAACATAAATTAGTTTGTGTTATCAAATGCTTGTCGTGTGATGCTATGGTGAAACATGTCAAGGACGGTCCAGTCAGCCAAGATACAAGTTAGAAAGGGAGGGACGACTGCGGACACAAATACTCTCAATGACAATCTCAGAATTCACACTGCTGGCGTACAAACACGTCAGAGGGTGTAGCGTTGATGAATCGCTTTGGCTGTTCCTTCCCCAGTACTCTTCTACAACATAGATATTAGCATATACATGTACATGACTGAATCTCTGTTATTAGCCTCAGTCAATCAGAATCCTTCTGTACACACGTTATCTGTATCTGCATATGTTTACTGTGGGTCCCAATAAAACAAATTGCAAGGCAGCTATAGTCGCCAGTTATCCTTATGAATGGCTTATTCTGAAATATCTTATTTCCACAAAGGATAATGGAACTGATGCATAATGTATAGGGTCATTAGGACAAGCCAATGGAGCTGAAGAAAACACACATCAGCATTAAGAATCATACGATACGGATACGAGTGTATAAGGAAAGGAAACTGAGCCCAGGGCGATACACAGCACTGCACAGCGCTGCACAGCCGGCCGCTGACCTTCAAAACAACACAACAGTCACCACCTTGTCAACACACAGTAGTGTGTACACTATTTTGTGTTGTTGTGTGTATGCATGTGCAAAGTTGCCCTTTAAGCTCATTGTCATCGAGCTGTCCAGTTTTGCCACTGGTGATGCAGCGAGGCTAGAAACACCATGAAACATCTTTCCAGACGTTTTAAGACAATCAGACCTGATCAGTCCTCATGGAAAGAGTCTTAGAGGACAACTTAAGAAGGATCTGCAATGGTACACTGATCGAGATGAGTGGGTGTTTCTTGGGACAGCTGAAGGTTACGTCTATTGCACCCTCTCAGTGCAAGCTGACATCCTGTGGATGTGGATGACATCAACCCTAATCATTAGATTCACCAACAGGGAGGGCCATCTTTTCAAATCAAAGGTCTGCCCTGAAACAACACACACAGGTCAGCACCTGATTTAGACATCTAAGTAATCCAAAGCTCTCAAAAGCTCTCAGTGCGAGACACAGTGTCAGAGGAACCAGCAGCATTAGTAGAGAAAGAGATTAAGAAGAACAAAATTAAAGGTCTAGATGAACAAAATAAAGAAAACACAAAAGGTCTAATACCACAAAATATAGGCATGGTCTTACGTACAAGTAGTCAGAGAATATAAAGGATATGTCTTAACATCACTGAGGACATTTTTCGCCTGGAATAATGCATCTATGAGATTTCCATGTTCCTGATGTCAAACAAAACAGAAGATGATGACAGCAACAAAAAGATGGTTGTTTGTCATTGCCTTCCAAAATGTCACGTGCGTATTTATTGACCTGACAGCCCTATTGGCTGGACCACATGCTTTATCAATGTCTTTCATAACCTTTACTTATGACAATAACAAAAATGATTCACATGGCTGTTTTCAGATCTTCCACTCCTTTAGCTAAGGTTTGGTTAGATTGTGTTTACTTGATAAAGGGTTATGGGAAGATTATTGTTGCAGTTCATGAAAAGGTGAGCGTTGCAGGTTTGTGACTCTGGCCACCTGCAAGAAAGTCGGGCACACTGCACGCACATTCACCATCCCAACCTCCACCCCTTCACAATCCCTGCTTGTACAGCCTCAAAGATAAACTCTGCTGGGATAACATAATAAGAATATTCTCTACAGGAATAAATGAGTTGACACATATATATAAGCATATGATGGACATCTAACACAACAACATCCAGAGCAGACACCGGAGGATGATGCTGATCCTGTAGCAGCCGCAGCTGTTACCAGAAGGGTAACCTTCATTTAGCCTTTTGTGAGAGAATTGAAAAGTCATGCACAAATAGCTACATGAGCCTATTTCCCTCAAGGGTCTGACAGGTTACATAAACTGTTAAATGTTGACTGGACTCTTGGGATCAACACATTCTTGAAATTGAACTTTGTGTGTGCACAGAGTCCATTAGCATGCTGTTACTGTCACTCACTCCCTGAGGTGATATATATGAAAATGAGGGTTTTACAGAGGATTGATAACCCACCCTCCCAACCTCTCTACTTCTGGTTGGCATCACTTCCTTTTTCCCCCCTCTTTCTGTCTCTATAATGTAATCATCACCAGAGTGAACTCAGACAACCCAGACACTTATTGGGTTGCAAAGACAAAGGAAAGGCATAAAGGCATTTGCCCACACACACACACACACACACACACACACACACACACACACACACACACACACACACACACACACACACACACACACACACACACACACACACACACACACACACAGCAAGCAGGGCAGCCAAAATGACATGCAATCTGTGCGTGGCTGACACCTGTTGCTGCTGGATGCGAGTCTGATCAAATTTCCCCTTGATTTACTTTGTGCCGACATACTCAACCCCAGCACAGAGCGATGCCACTTATGCTTTTTCCTTTCACTCCTCTTCATCTTGTATCGTATAGTGTGTTCCCTGCTGGGTCATTAGAGGCTATTAGATTATAGCTGATTCACTATTTGACCCCCCCCCCCCCATGGAGGAGTTAACAGTGATAAAGGTGGCCGCGCTTAGCCTCAGATATTCATTGGCGGGACTCAAGAGGCACTTTACTAAATGAAGAGAGGGCTGCTCTTCAATCAGTACAAAGGGTAAGTCCTGACTGAGAACTTTGCTCTCTGGACTCACCACATGGTGTTAAAAGAGGAAAGCCATGACACCATTACTTGGGACATATATGTATTCTGCATTGTGTGTTTAGTACCAGCATTTTTAATGTCTTCTATTGCCCCTAATTTTTTGTTTTTGTGCTTTCATTGTGTTCATGTTTTGTTTTCTATGTATTTTATGTTGCCATATTGCAGAAGTAATTTTCATGTGGGAAAATACAGATTTGCACTGAAATTTTAGGTTAAAAGTATCTAATTTATGAACAAATGCCCCTGAACAGGAGACAACAAGGACACCTTACAATTGCTCATAGAGGCACCCTGAGTTATTGAGCCATGAAACATCATGTCTGCATTTATGGCAAAGTTTCATTTGAGCAAATTTTATTAATTAATAAAAATTTCACACTTCTAGTGGCACAGTGTAAGCTAAACTAGAATTTCTGATCCATCAACACAGCCAACAGATAATGATTATCTCAAGAAGACCACCTGCAAACTGAAATATACAAACTTGTGTGCTGCACAGTTCACTATAGTGGAAGTACGGCGCTGTTTTTCTCCTTTGGAGGAGCTCACATCTGTCTATTTAAATAAATAATTATTCTCTAGCAGAGAACGTGTGCTGAATGTATTTGTGTGTGCTTATACGGAGGTGTCAATTAGGCCACAGGAAGAAGGGAGCATAATGATGAACACTGACCTCATCCTGCTTAGAATCAATTAATAATTAATATTTGTGACACTGCCAACATCAGTCTATAGGTTCATCCCCAAGATAACAGGGAAGGTCTGAATTGTACAGAGAAGCTCAGTCTTGCATTTCAAATCCAAACCATGCAATGACAGAAAACATGTTTAATGAGTGAGCCTACTGTCTGTCCTGAAAACTAGCTTTTAATTAAAAGAAGTAGCTATTTTTAGGTTTGCACCATTGAGGATAAAAGGTCTCAATCTGCCAATGCGTCAGTCTGCATGTTGGACCAAAACAGAATTATGAATTTAACACGACAGATTTCCCCCACAGCTGATTACCCACACAGTTCTCCCTCGGTGTTGTCAGCATGCTCTGACATTCAAGATTCCACTGTCTTCCAAATAAAGCAGGTAACGGAAACAAGAAACATCAAGTGTATCAAAATTCAAAGTAAATAAAAAAGTGCACTCAGTCAACTTCAGATCTACGCCAGGTGTGTGTGCAATGTCCACTGCTGTAATATTTGATGGGGAAAATGCAAACGTGTCTATAGGCCACAAATGTCACCTCAGCAGCGTTCACGCGACACTGCAGCTACGTCTATAACCCGTCTATAACCCGTCTATAACCAATCTATAACCCGTCTATAACCCGTCTATAACCCCTCTATAACTCCTCTATAACCCATCTATAACTCCTCTATAACCCCTCTATAACAGTCTATAACCCATCTATAACCCGTCTATAACCCCTCTATAACCCCTCTATAACTCCTCTATAACCCGTCTATAACCTCTCTATAACTCCTCTATAACCCGTCTATAACCCCTCTATAACCCGTCTATAACCCGTCTATAACCCGTCTAAAACCCCTCTATAACCCGTCTATAACCCGTCTATAACCCCTCTATAACCCGTCTATAACCCGTCTATAACTCCTCTATAACCCGTCTATAACCCCTCTATAACCCGTCTATAACCCGTCTATAACCCCTCTATAACCCCTCTATAACCCCTCTATAACCCGTCTATAACCCGTCTAAAACCCCTCTATAACCCGTCTATAACCCCTCTATAACCCCTCTATAACCCGTCTATATCGGTTCCATTTGTCCGCAAATTCTAAAATGTCGATAAGCAAAGGAGCCGCAAAACTTTGTGTGCAGTTTTCCTTTAGTATGTGCGAGAGTATTCCTGATGTAATTTTACATCAAATCTGATGCATATGAGAACAAGGCCAGATAATAAGAAAATAAAGATAATGATAACATTTTAATAATTAAAATAATGATAAAACCCTAAAATATGTAGTCAATTGTGGTAATGTTGTAAAGTAGTAGTGTTGTATTTGTATCAACCTCGCGTTTACGTGCGTATTGACTTGAAGTATTATTGTAAAGCGACTTTGAGTTCTAGCAAACCGCTATAGAAATGTAATTTATTCTTATTATTATTGAAGTGTAAAAACGCTCTTCAGATAGAGGTTACGCCCGTGAGACGCGAGCCTGCGTGGAGCCAGTGCAGACAGCTGTATAGATTAATCTGTTGTGTGAAATATGCGAGTGGAAAACACATCTGATACGCTTGCAGTCTAGACGGGGGTCAGATGTGCAAATGTTGACAGGAACAATTTCTAATCCCTAGCAGAAACAAGATTAAAATCTGAAGCAGTTGATCAAATGTGGTCCATACCAGCTGGTTAAGAAAAGTGAGGAATCAGCGGTCACTCATAAAGTCGATAAAAAGGCTTTTCTGACATGTGATCATATCACAGCATATGAGAAAAAGAAAGGAAAATGGCAAGTGATGTTGTGCAACCTGAGATTTATGTTGTCGTTACAAGGTCAGATTGACGAGTCCACTTAGTGGCCTTGGTAGATTCATGGCAGTGCAAGTAGCCTTGCACTGCCATGAATCTGCAGCAGCAGCAGCAGCGTGGATATAAAACCAGTAGTGCACGTAGGTTATAGCAGCAATGACATCCAGTATGAGTCTAACTGCAATTTAGAAATGGAAAAAAGTGAAATGCGATGCTGCAGTAAGTGTTTAAATGCTCCGTATGAGCTTTCAAGCTTGAGGGGGACACATACAATTAACAAACTGGAACATTAATGTGCGTATTGATCCACATAACCTCTGTGCTACCAGTTTGTGTTTGCATGGTTGGTGTCTAGTTTGTTCTCCAGCCTTGTTACATATTTGAATGAGAACATCTTATGTTCAGGATTGATCAAACTATACACCTTTAACATGCCTTTTTGATTTAAGGACATTTGTTACATTTGAATTAATACTTTTTTTATGCCTGTAACACCGGTACTTTACATTAATTTTTTTGTTCAGGTTTGTCCTTATTATTCCTGATCATAAAATCATCCCAGAACAAAGTGTTCCCAAAGTTGAACTTCAATTGCACTCGAGGCAACACACAAAATGTATTCATAGACAACCCTTTAGTTAGGAGTGTGTGCATATACTTCAGTTTAAGGGTGCAGTGATCTGTGGTATTATTAGTTTTTTTCAGGCTAATGTTTTATTCAATATTAAAATATCCTAAATGTACCCATTTTTCAAGCACACAGGGATCATTAGTAATGTGCATTGTTTTCTTTATAAAATACGGACGTTTCAATGCCTTAATAAAATTACTAAACAGGAAGAAAAAAAAAGCAATCTAACAAATTAAAAAAGGTTGCTTCATTTGTCCTTTGTGAAAACATGCACTCACAAAAAAGAACATTTTGGCCATGCATTTCTACCCCCGCCTTGCAAACTGTTGAGTAATTGACTAATGTATAACTACATTCGGAATAAAGCTTCATTCGGATGAGGGAATATGCCGTTTACATGCCCTGTATCACATTTGGAATATTGACATATTTGGAATAATAGTGGAATATTAGTATGCATTTAGGCATAGTCAGTGGTTTCCAAAAGAAGTTTAAACTGCAGTATTTGCAATACTGAATAAATTGATGCATTCATAAACTCCAGCATGATGTGCTCCACTTTCCTCCAGTGCTGCATACTTTCATTCCCAGTGAACACAGCAGTACATGATGGTAGGTGTGACCAAGGCCATTATCACCACTTCATGTACAATTTTCTATAATCATGATAAGTAATACTTTGGAGCGCAAAATTGTACCGTGTTTGGGCAAAGAAATACCAACTGTCTGAAATGTGATGCTTCTTGAGACAAGGTAACGAGCTCTACTGACTTGCAATTCATTTCCATCTGGATAACCCAACTCCTCAGAGTCTTTCTACAGAAAGTCCAAATGTGCAGCACGAAGAAAACACAAGTACATCACTCAAACTTTTTCCCAGTAATGAAAGGTTACTCTAGTCAGGAGAAGGAATGACACCTGGGACAGGTGATAGCATGGACTATACTTAAACGTCACACACACACACAGACACACACACACACATACCCTATTACCCAGCCTTCGGTATTGTGAGCGGAGGAGACTGGCAGGTATTGATCCATAACAGCAAGTCCAGACAGAAATACACAGAGAGGGGAGGAAGCTTCCTCTCGCAAGGGAGAGGAAGCACATACAGTACATGCCTCATTCTGTCACTTTCTCAGCACTATATGTCCTTCATCTTCTCACATACTCTCTCCCTCTCTAATTAGGTGCTTTCCATTAAATAATAATTACAATACTATATACAGTAGTTAGCCCAAAGGGACTTGGCATGGGAACTGGAGGGTCGGCACTTCAAGTCCCTGAACAGACAAAGTATGGAGTGTGGATCGGTACCCGGTTCCGGTTCGCCTCCTGGGCACTGCCAAGGTGCCCTTGAGCAAGGCACTGTGCACTGTGTGTACCAATCCAAACTCCATAGTTTCTCTGTATATATATATATATATATATATATATATATATATATATATATATATATATATACATATACATATATATATACATATATATATTTATTTTTTCCCTGTCTGTGCTGTGTGACGATAAAAAGAGGATTGTAAATCATGCTATTGTTGGTTTTTAGCTGTGACCAGTAGCTCTATAATTCACTTCGTCGGGAGGCATCATTACACTCAGTAGAGAGTGTTTCGGAGGTTGTGTGGATGTGTGTGTGTGTGTGTGTGTGTGTGTGTGTGTGTGTGTGTGTGTGTGTGTGTGTGTAAATGTATGCACGCATGGATGCATGCGTGGTTGCAGCTCTTGCAAATTTGCGCTCGTTTATTTGGATGTCTACAGAAGCCCATTAGATTAAGGTGTATCCAAATTGGGAGGTTAATCATCTAATCATTTGACACACAACTACATATTTAGAACAGCCACTACGCACGAGAGGGTGTCTGCCTTAGGCGCGACGGAGGGCATACAAGCTCTCACAGGTTCACTGTCCTCTCAATGCAAAACAACCTGACTTTTGTCAATTTGGGGGAGGAATCAGGATAGCGGTTTCTCCCTGCCTCCAGTCTTTATGCTAAGCTATTTTAATACACAGTAGGGAGTGGGACTGGTATCAATCTTCTCATCTAGCTACTCCTTTAAAAGGCAGTCACCTTAACCTTGTGGTCAACGTAATAGCGCTGCACTCAGCCCTGTAAAAGGATGTAATGCCACGGGTCAGATGTGTGACAAACTGTTAACAGTCCGTGAGAGTGATGCTGTGTTTCTGTAGTTTCGTAATATTCTACTAAACAGGTCAATGACACATGCTAATGATGTAGGGTTGTCTGGCAAAAAAGTTGAACCACACTCAACTTTTTCTGCAATACCATTGCACTGCCTTGGCCTATCAAATACATGACGTCACAAGTAGAACACAGCCGCCAGTGTTTGTCTGCGTTGAAGCGTCCAGCAAAGACTGCTGTCAATTATTACGAGAAAGAATGGACAACAATTGATCACCAAGGATAATTGTGAAGCGATGTGTTGTATGGGGATGTGGGGCCGTCTCCAAATCTAGCTTTCTGTGGCCATAAGATGATAAAATGTCGCGTTTATGGACAAGACAAGTGCGTTGATGAAACCGATGATTTGTGGGCAGCACTTTGAGAGATTGTGTTTCGAAAAAACTATGTTCGCCGAGGAAATGAGATTCAAAAAGAATTTAAAACTGAACGCAGATGCTGTGCCTACAATACTGCCGAGAACCCAGCCAGCACATGCCAGCACGCCGACTCAAACACGTCCGCCGGTGCAGACTCCTCCACCAAACAGACGACGAAATGCATTCGCCAAAAGGGAGAGCGAAGGTAAGCCGTGCTACTGTTTACTGTATTTATTGTTACAAGCATAAAGCCATAATCGGTCTAGGCCTACTGTATGTAACGAGTTTACACCAGGCCCTAGCCGATATCTGTGTGTTATTGTTTGTAGTATTAATAACTTTAGCTAATTACACTTCATTAGCTTAATTAAGTATAGATTCAAAGTTTATAACAGGCTTCCCCATTTTATTCTGTAGTTTGTTCCAAAGGTCAGCATCATAATATAATATATATATATATATATATATATATATATATATATATACACACACACACACATACATACATATTATATATAATGCTTGATTATAAAACATATTTTTTGCAGCGTATGTTACTGAACTCTTGACCGAGACTCAATGCTTTGTGCCAAGACAATGTTGATGAGGAACCTTTCGAAGTCCCAGATCCACTCAGCAGTCGGTGGAAGAACCAAACAAGAGGAATGCTGTTGTGCTGTATAGAAGCAGATTCAATCACTGAACTGACATTGTGTTTTGTTATTGACTCTAATAAAGTGCTGATACTTGAACGACGTGTAGTTGTCAGATGGAAACGTAGCACAGATCTTTTGAATGGCACATGATGACATTCTGTGGTTCTTACCAAGTATTCCCCAGCAGAATCTCACCAGCTGGCGGTATGCCACATAGTGATACATTCTGTAACATACAAGATAATACATGTCAATGGTAATCACTTCAACCTTATTTGCTTATTTATTCTTTAACTTTGCCAGAGTGACCATTCGACTTCCCATAAATACATCAAAGTTTCTGAGCTCTACACATTTGTGCACACAAGTAACTTCCTCATTACGTGGCTGATCACCTGCTTGTTGTCTGTCTCTCTTTGAATACCTGTGGTAGGCTGTCTGCAACACCCAAACATCCAGACACTTTGACTTGAATCCTGGGTGATCTGTTATGCAGGTTATGTTTGCACCATGTCCCTCATATTCATTGAGTTCCTCCATGACATCCTTTTCTTGGCAGCAGCTCTTCAATTTCTTCCATAATTGTACAGTTTTCACATGTACACCTAAATGTACAAAAGAAGAGTGGTAAGTACATGTACACAATATGCAATATCCAGAAAAAAGGCCAATATTAATGTCATCTTAATTTCATACTATGTATATGCCTGTGCTTCACGACAGGCTCGTGAGCAGCTCATAAGCCTGTTATGGTCGTACGGAAGTCGGATCTATCTAGTAGCAACTTGTTACCCGTTTCACGTAAAGTTACGACATCGTTACTTCCATGAACATCTGGTAAGTGTTCCGACTATAGGCAGCCGTGAGACGGTCCTTCTCTGTTTTGCTTCTCTCCTCTCGTTCTCCTCTCTATTGTGGTGTTTTAATTGCTACAATTAAAGTTGACCTTTATGTCCAGATAAAGCATTATAACCAATGTATCCTTTGCCATGTCCTGCTTCGCTGAAGATTAAGAATTGAATGTCCAAAAGAGTCCTGCAGTAGAGTGAATCTGAATCAGAAATAATGACCCCCATCTGGCCCCAGCACTAGCATAATTAACAATCTCTTCTCTAATCTGGGTGCCTTATCTAATAATGTTAAAAAAAGAGGCTAGTAAACCAGGTTTACTGTTTGACTCAAGTAGTAGTTGAATAGTTTGTTGATGCTCAGGTGACTAAAGTTGTCAAAACAGTCCTGCTTTGTCCAACTGAGACATTTAATCAAGATCAGGTCACTCCACTCATCGGCTGATCGAGAAAAGGTCATACACATTTATTCTGGTATCAGCAGGTGAAACATCCAAAGACTCACGCTGGTACAAAACGCTGTTTCTTTTAACACATACAAAGAGAAGTGACCACATCACACCAGTGCTTGCTGCCCTTCACTGGTTACCTGTGAGTTGTGATATCTCTTTAAAGTTTCTCAAGTCTCGAATGGTCAGGCTCCTGCCTAAATCTGTGATCTGCTAACTCCTATATGACTGATTGCTGCTAGAAATCCTTTGGCAGGGTCTTGCTAATGGTTACTAAATCTCAACTTGCTGTGACTTAATGCGGAAAATATAAGAACTTCTTTGATGACAATAACAGAAGTGTATATGTTAATGATAACCATAATGATGGTGGCCAGGATGAGATGAAAAGTCCTTCAAAGCACTAGAACTTGTACAGTAATGTGTAATCTCTTCCCCTGGGTTTTTCACAAGCTTTTGTGGTGCTTTGATCTTGAAAAGAGGTCTGGGTCAGACACTCGCACTGCAGAGAGCTAAGCAAGCACTGTATTCATTCCTCTGACACCACTGAATCCTTCTGATAGTTTTGCCTTTTTATCCCTATCTACCATGTTGTCTGTTCTCTCCATCTTTCACCCTTTACCACCTTGTCCTGTGCTTTTACTTCTTCATTTTCCTCTAGTCTGTTTACGCTCTCCACTTCTTTTACAATCCCCTCACCATTACCACATTTCTTCCATCACTCAGTTGTTTCAATTACTGCTATTTCTGTCACCCTCAGTCCCCTTTATACTTTATTCCTGCCTTCCGGTTTTCTTTTCATCCATTTTCCATTCTCCCTCCTCCACCACTCAAAGATCGACAAGATTGAATCGTGCAGCAGCCTCAGTCCTTCAGTATGATGGTCTAATTTGCCGGTTAGACATCGCCCTCCATTCGGTAACTGTAACAAAACCATAATAACTGATGTTATAACTGTGTATCTGCTTCCAAGTTAATGGCCGATAACATGGCACATCGAGGGTGATCACAAGCTGACTTTCCTTAAGAGTTTTTCTTAATAAAAGACCTCTGAAATTTAAAGCAACCTGGGTTTTTATCTGTTAATATGTCATGGTCCACTTCATTTAGATCCCAGTCAACAGCGCTTGGTTTCATGAGCTTCAGTCAGCTGCTTTCTAATACAAAAGTTCATTATTTCCCCATCTGCTGCTTTAAATGTTTCACAGAGGGAATCACAGGCAGAGGCTGAATTTAGAAATGACATTCACGCTCTCTGCCAAGCCATGGAAATCATAATCATAACGATTTTTACAGGGATATAATAATCACACATGTATCTTGCTAAGAGGATAAGTAAAGGGCAAATAAATGAAGACCCCTGGATGAGCACATGTGTACATCTTTCAGTCGCTGCCGAGCTTTCAATCAAAAGGGGCTTTTTTCATAAATCAAGAAAACTGCCCACAAATCTGACAATCATGTCTCCAACTCGCCGCCTCCACTTCTACTGATCATCACAACAGGGATAATGTATTATAATGATATGTAGTGCTCCATCATTAAATATGCAAAGATAATTATATAGTATATGCTTTTAAAATGAACCCTTACACAAGCTTCTTTGCAGGCTTAGATGATAGTGTGTGTTAATTACTCTATTAACCCCCCATAGTCATAGTTTTCCAATCACCATCTCACACTCACAACACCTCATGCAGCAAACGGCTAAAGCAGTAGCCATGATAGCAAGGTTATGGCTTTGTCCATGTGTGATGTAACCATGGCAACAGGCACCTGTCAATGTCCAGCAAGCCGTGAGAAATAAATAAAAGAATGAGAGGTTTATGAGGTATAGGTGTTTTATTATGCAGATATTTCATGATGAATAAAGTATTTTTGAGACACTTCATCTCCATCTCAGCGAGCATTAATTAGAAACTCAGTCTTATATTTTCACAGGCTTCACAGAGTTATCAGTTTACATTTTCTGTTATCAGTTTAGATATTGATTTTGCAATTAGTTGCAAACAAAGTTGGAGCAAAGTAATGTTCATCAATGGTTTTCACTCGTTTTCCTGCAAACGCCATGTACTGCAAGTACAAGCGCTCTCCTTTTTCTTTCACTGCACCTCTCTCTCACACCATAAGAGGGTTGTCCCATGGGGCAGCTCGATATAAATGAATCATTCAACACTAGTTGTCTGCCTTAGAGGAGTGTGCTTGCATGTATGTGTGTGTGCGTGTGCGTGTGCGTGTGCGTGTGCGTGTGCGTGTGCATGTACACAGGTCACAGAAAGAGAGAGCAGTGCACCTGTAAGAATTAAAGACTGAAGCTTCAGGTTGACAGAAAGTGAAGGTTAGGTAGAGAGGAGCTTGTTGACAAGAATATATATACAGTACCAGTCAAAAGTTTGGACACACTTCAACTGAATGAGAAAGTGTGTCCAAACTTTTGACAAAACAAAACGATAAGAAAAAAAACAAAAACATCTTGTCATTATTTGACTGAGTGTGTATGAGTGAACAAAATAAAAGAAGAGCAAGAAAAATAAGTTTGTGTGCAATGAAGGATAAGATCACAGACAGCTGTTACAATGCAATGATGCACAGTGTGTCGGGGACAAACAGTCTTTATTAATTACTGTACATGTACACCATCGTGAATGATATGAAGAAATGTTGTATGGTCGGGGGTAAAAATCAAGAAGCGAATCTTGCAGAAGAACAATAACTTGATCAAATATGTCCCTAAATTCTGACTTAATAAACACAAAGATGTTCCAGATATGCGTGTATCTTTATGTGTGCTTCTCTCATGTGTCAGGCCATCGTGCTGTGTGCAGAATTGAAATGAGAATATCAATGATAATCCCCTTTAGAGCCACGCTGGACGCAAAGCAGCCTCCTAGCTCACTTTATTTATCAGCCCAGCCCCGGTGACAGCAAAGCCCTAGCAACCTAATTAATAGTGAAGGCTGTCAGTTGTTTAATCTTCACGTCCTCGCAAAACAAGCTTTGTGTTCAACAGAGATTTACAGGAAGCCAGGGGTAAGAGCCGACACACAGCGGTGAAAAAAGTCAGACTGCTGCTTCTCTGTGGAAACTCTGTGTGAGGATACAAGGTCGTAACACACGCTGTGATGTGTCAGTGTAGTTTGAGATTTGCCTTTGTATACATTTGGGAGCGTTTGTATTTTTCTGACTTCCCACAGACTGAACCGTAAGACTCAGACAAGCAAGCAGCTAAACATAGAGACTTGTCTCATCTTACCTGCAGTTACGTCTCAGCTCCCAGAAGGCGTGACCATGACACCGCACCGCTCCAGCATCAGCATGAGGGTGACCCCCATGTGTCAAGACTTCAAGTAATTAAGGATATGAAGTCTTGCTGTGGCCCAGTTTCTCCATTAACTGAACAAAGACAGCAAAAAACATATTCAGAAAAGTCACTTTTTAAACTATTATGGCATTTTCAAGGATGCTAAATTTGTGGTTGAGTGTTTCATTTTCTTTAAAGGAATATGTGAAGTAAATAAACTCCTGATTGTATTGATTCACACTTGATGATTATCACATGTACTTGTCCACCTCAATCAATATGTATTATTGCACTACATGTATTTCTGCACAAGAATGTATAATGAGCACAATATTAGTTACAGGTGAAACACTTTAGGTACACTTCTCCTTTAAGAGAGTTTCAGGTCTACCTCCATCTCGTCACAACAACGCTGCCCACCAAGGGGCGTAACCGCGCCAACGTGGACCAATGAGAGAAGACAACACCCTTCTGAAGAGAATATAGCAAAAATGTTCATGATGTTTCTGTACCACTTTCACTTTTACCAACAGACAGCTAACTGGCTCTTTATTGATTCGGACTGTGGACTTGGTGTGTTGAAAGTGCCCTCGGCTGAGAGTATAATTGAAATGCTGTCATCATCACTTTAAATACTATCTTGATCATTTAGAAGTTTGCTGGATTCATTTGAAAAGCAGTCATAGCGCCCTCAGAGCTCCTAAAACCCAACAAAACCTGGTAACCCCGACGTCCCGATATTTCTGAACACGAGGGTGAGCAGAGAGAGAAGCCGGATGAGAGGGTTCTTTTGATACTTACAAGCAGGCCTGAAAAACCAAGGTAAGCAAACCTGTTTAATACAAAATTGCATTATATTACTCTAAGATAATAGTACCTGTGAGTATCAAAGAACACACCCTGACGGCTGTCTCGTAAAAAACAACCAATGCTAAGTTTGCATATGCTGTAATTGACGTGATGATGGCTGAATTTTGACAATACTACATGAAACTGTGCACAGAAAGGTTTTAAAAGTGACTCCGGTGTAAGAAATAAGGTTTTCGAGTAGCGCTCGATTGAATAGTGTAAGTTAAAATATCAAGTCTTTGGGAGAAAGCTCAGTCTAAACAACTGGTGGGAGTCTGCGGAGGGAAAGGCCAAAGCGGCCTGTTCTGGCTAAAAAGAGAGAGCCTTAACAGTGAATATCTGGATGTGACTGCGTGGTGGAGGTTGACGAATTCCCCATTGTCTCACTACAGATTTATTCATCTTCCGTAGACGACGACAGACATATAATTAAAGTAATTAAAGTAATTAAAAAGATCGCGAAATTCGGCTGTGTGAGAGAAGGGTGACCTTCTCTTAGTGGGGGCTATAAAAACCCTATTTAATCCAACGAAAACTGTATAAAACGAGTATCAATGCAGTGTGGGTTGTAAACTATGCTGATGGACATGTGTGTGTGTTGTTGAAAAGCAATATTGTCAGTAAGTGAATGAATTGAGGCGTTAAGTCAAGCTAATTTAGAGCTAACGTATATGCAACTCCGGGAGCCCGCCTGAAGCTGAAAAAGGAGCTTGCGCTCGTTGGGTGATACATTTACGTTTGTAGCGAAAGAATTAACCATGCAAACTGACTGTTTGACTATCGATATACAAAGGGGAATCACGGGAAGGTAATGGTGTTATTTAGAAGTTGAAAAGTCTCATCAGAATGAACTGGTTGATGCGAGAGCTTAACTAAGCCAGCAACTCAGGCGTGTAAAAACGCCTAGAAGTTGTTAAGACTGTGGAAAGTATCTCGGAACAAACAGAACGTTGAGTCTTACGCTGAAGCATTTGGGGTGGGAATTAAAATGAATAAGTTGTGTATTGATAAAACGAAGAAGTTGTGTATTGATAAAGACCGAAAAGTAGTGAATACAAAGCTAAGAAGCTGTTGAACAAAACAAAAGTACGCCCTTCTCTGGAATGAGTAGTTCCTTGATTTAATTTGTAGTCCATTACCTGTTTTTGTAATACAATAAATTCTACACTAGGAGTTAAAGAGAGACTACGCCCTGAAATAATCTGTAGTTCCTTGATTTAATTTGTAGTCCATTTCCTGTTTTTGTAATACAGTGAGTTCTCCACTAGGAGTTAAAAAGAGACAACGCCCCCAAGAAAATGTTTGTAGTTTCATTGATTTAATTTGTAGTCCACTTTCTGTATTTGTAATTCTGTAAGTTCTCCACAAGGAGGTAAAAGGTTTTTGGTTTCTCAAACTATTGAACTTTGACCGCGTAAACTTAAATTGAATTTTGAATCTCTTGTTGTGAATATATGCCTCCATCTAGTGGACAAAATTGAAGTTACACCCAAAATTCAAATATCTCGACTAAGAATACAATGATAGTAGTGTACCAATTATAATAATCATAATTGTTATAAATTGTCCGCTAGAGGACAAAGTTTTAAAAAATCTTACTTTTGATTTATTTCAGATTTAAATTTTATAAGTTTTGATTTCCAGGTTTTCTTTTAATTCCTGATTTCAGATTTAAGTTTAGGAGATTTACATTTCCAATTGTTATTTCTATTTTAGATTTAAACTTTGAACTTTAAACATTTATTTCTCGCTCAATTTATTTGAATTTCGAATATCTCCACTGACTGAACAACATTTGAGGGATTTAAAATTTTCAACATGATGGATCCATTTGAAAACTCAAAGCAAGTCAAGCTTGTATCCACAGCAGGGTACGAAAGAACGAATGTACCAACGATTGGATGCCTGCACCAAACCAAGTGAAAGAAAGAAAGTTCGAGCAAAGACAGAAAAGCTACTACTCACATGGCAAGAAAGAGGACTATTTCCAACTGAGGACCAAAGGGCAGTGTATGAATTTGAAAATGGAGAATATCAACAAAAGATGGCAGCATGGGAGAAAACAGGAGAAAAACAAAGATTTGGAACCGCAAAGAAAGCAGCATTGAAAGCTGGAAACAGAAAATCCAGAGCTATGCATCTCCTTCTACTCTTCAAGAACATACCTCAGACTGCACCTGACACAATCTGTGTAGTCAGGGAAGCAAAAGAAGAAGAAAAAGGCACCAAACATGAAGAAACTACACCTATCCAGCCTACACCTCAACTCCAGATTTGACACAAGCCTCCGCCCCTCCAGCATACTCACCCAGTCACAATCCTTTTAATCCCACTCCAATACAGGCACCCATGTTGGACATAAAGGGAGGATGTCTGGACGTTGAGGCAGGAGAAACAGAGAAACGACTAGAGTTCCTGATGAAACATGTAATGCTACTCGAGGGAAGAATAAATGAAAAGCCACCCAACCCCCACTCTCTCCCTCTCTCTGCTCCAAATCTACTTGGAGAGCTACTGCGTACCCCAGATTCATTCTCAAGTTCCCAAGGTCGCATTAACGAACAGCAAATAATGATAGCAGAAGCGGCACGAAATGATGAAAAACGCAAAGAAGAAGCAATGAGATGGGAAGAAACGAACAAACATGATGGTGCACGCCAAAGAACGGGCTATAGCAGCCTGGAAAGACTGGAGGAAGAAACAACAAGCGAGCAGAGACTAGAGTATGGAGGGGGGACAAGACACAATACTGATGATGAAGAGGAAGAGGAAGATCCCAAGAGGAAGAACATGCACAAGCTGGAAGAAGCTCAAGGAATTCTGAGAGAAATTTCAGAATGATGTCCCAAGTAAAAACAACAACAATGGAGGCGCGTCTTCATTGTTGAACAATCTTCTTAATTTATGCTGTTTTTAATTTTTTCAATCTTGAGATGTTAAGATATTTGATATATATTGAATAAGTGACTTCAAGACATACTTTGTGGAAGGACAGCTGAAAATGAAAGAACAGCCAATTGCGAATAGAACCAGACAGAAGATAGAAGAGCAAAAAGTAGCACAACAGATGCCACTCATGGCAACTCCAGGAGGAAACATGATATACCACGCTTGGAGTCATCGTGATTTGGAGAGTATGGCATCCAAACTGCCTCCCCTCACATCAGGAGGACAGAAATGGATTAATGAATTTGAGAAATACACAGCAGAAGACCGTGTGTGTGTGGGAGATTTGAGGACTCTCATTGGCAGACTGGAAGGAAAAAAGAGGATGCTAGACATGGATATCACCGCTGGATGCATAAATGAGAACGACGACAAATCCTTCAATCAGTACAGGAATACTTACTGCAATGCTCTAAGAGAAGCTTTTCCCACCACCCGCAGCATAACAGCAGTGACAGGCCTAAAGAAAGGAAATGATGAAGAAATGCATGCTTTCCTGAAGAGAAGCGAAGGTGTCTGGATAGACAGCACTGGAGAAAGACATGACTCCTCTGCATCAGCTACCATGTTGTAGAGAAATGCAGTGATAAAGGCCCTATCTGCTCATGTCCAAAACTGTCTGAAGAGTGTGGTGGGGCTAGACACAATGCATGATGTACCCTGGAGAGAACACCTCGTGCATCATGAAGAGCAACACAAGCAAACAGAAGTGCAGAAGGAAGAAGAACACTTGACAATCACCAGAAGATTGGCAAAGGCACAAATGGCTGAGAAAGACAAAGAGGCTTCAAGAAATAAGAGAGAGAAGAAATAGATGTTAATGGGACAGGACGATGGTGAAGAATCCCCAGAAGCAACAAGACAGACACAAAGACAGCAACAAGTTCCTCAGAATGGACCTCCATGGCAAGTATGAAACAGAGGAGCATGGAGAATGGGAAACAACCGCTACAGAAATAATGAAAGAGCTCCACCACAGGGATGCTTTAATTGTGGAAGCACATCTCACTGGGTCAAAGATTGCTACCAGTATGGGCAACAAGGAGGAGGAAACTCCAACCAAGGAAGAGGAGGATTATCTAACAATAGAAGAGGAGGATATCCCCACTATGGAAGAGGAGGAAGAGGACAGCACGGTTCTGCAGGAGGAAGAGGACAGCAAAGGTTTGGAAGAGGAAGAGGAAGAGGAATAAATCCTCCCAACACTCACCTCTCTCTCTGCATGGGGACATTTCCAGGGATGGGATGGCTCCTCCCAATGAGGATGCCCAGAGGATCCAACTGCAGGTGAAGCTATTCCAGCTCAGAATGAACCAATGGTCACCTGTAGGATAGGAGAAAAAATGGAATTGATGGTGGATACAGGAGCAACAGCGTCCTGTATAACTTCCTTGAAAGGAAAAACACCATCTCTCTCCACAAAGACCCTTCGAACAGTTGGATCGGGAAGAACAAAAGTATACCATGCCATTGGTCAGTGAACTTGGTAAACAATCCCTGCTACACCCTTTCCTCTTCTCCCCAAAATGTCCTGTAAACCTGATGGGTAGAGACCTGCTGGTTAAAACTGGAGCACGAATTCTATGTTCCAGTGATGGACTGATTATACAGTTTCCAGGACAAATACCTCTGCATGGACAGTATCAAACAGATCAAAGGATCTTGATAATGGCATCAAGCCCTACCCAAGATATTGAAGAAACTACCACAACAGTGTATTGGAGCCGCCTGTTGACAGAAAATCAAGACAATCCAGAAGTTCAATAGACTTACATGGAATGGAAACCTTGGATCAACACATTAGCTCCATATGGACCTCCACTTGATCCACTTCACTGCACCTATAACTACTTACGTCAACCTGACAAAGAGTATCAACAAGCCTGGGAGGAAGAAAAGAACATGACAAAGGAGCAAATAGAAGTCAAAGACATCTACGTGGGACCTCAAGGTGTGGCTGCATTCTGTGCTCCCTCAAAAGAACAACAGCAATGGTATGCATTATCAGCTGAAGCAGTGCCACATGTCACACTGGCATTGGCAGTAGGATCGGAAGCAAGATCCTTAGGTCCCATGATCAAGAGAGCTCTGTCAATCAACTGGCTCCCAACTAATATTGCCTGTGTATGGAGAGCAGAAGATGAGACAATGTGGAAAATCACTCACCACAGTGTGGATATTGGCATCTTGGAAGAACAAAAACTGGAAAAAGGCCATGGAAGAGAACACACCAACAATCCTGACACAGAAGAAACACTCAAAGAAATCCCATCATATTTGTGGACAACTGGAGACTATGATGTAGGGTTTGTGCCTCAATGACCCTGAAAACGGAACAATCATCATGTTGGTTTTCACAATATAACCTCAAGAGAGAGCAGGTTGAAGGAATAGGAGCAACAATCACTGGACTCCTAGAAGATAGAGTAATCAGACACTCAGACTCCGTCTGGAACACACCCATTTTGCCAGTCCCAAAAGCTGGCAACAAAGGCTGGAGAATGGTTCATGATCTAAGAATAATCAACTCTGCTACGGTGTCACAAAATATACCTGTTCCAGACCCATATGTTGGTTGAAAAATGGAGAATCATTAAACAAAGCCCATGTAAGTGCGGTGAAAGTGAACCACCTAATCCTAATCCTGATCCAAGAACTCTGCCTGGTAATGTGCATCCGACAAATTGTAACCCTGTGGTCATCACAATTTTCAACCCTGACATCTCTGATTCTGGCTTGTACTATTTAGGGATATCAAAGAATCCTAAAGACCCACTTTTCATCTTTTGGTTGAAGGCAATAGAGCCAGGAACAAACACTCCTGAGAAAACATCCCAGAAAGTGTAGAAAAGAATGAGAGTGACTTATCTGAACATCACCAGTCTTAAAGAAACAATGGCAGTGGAGACAGGATATCAAGAGAGAAATGTGTGGTTGGATTGGGTGAGATACTCTGTTGAACAAAATAATCAGGCAAACCCAACAGGTCTCCAGGGTTTGCATGCTGTGTACACTCTTGTCAATCCCCCAGGCTGCACCTCTTTGGCCCTGTTGTATACAGTGACCAGAAAAGACATCGTTCCACCTCAATTTTGGGCCTATGAAGGCGCTTATGAGTGCATCAGCAAGACCAGTGGCGCAGGCACTCAGGTAGGACATTTGAAATGGTGTAATTCCACTTTAGAGGTTGCCGACGAAGGGATGGTGTTTGCAGCAAAGGTGTCATTCATGGAATTTGCCAGAGCTGACGTATGGTGGTACTGTGGTACAAAAACCCGGTATCCAGCCCTACCGCCAGACTGGGTAGGTACCTGTGCATTGGTACAGTTGGTAATGCCTTTCTACATCATGCCAATCACTGCTGAAGAACTCTCCGATCTGTCTAGTGGGGATGGGTTCCCGAGTCGATAAACGTTCTGTTCCCGGTGGAAGTTTCAGCGCCACAATTTTCATAGACTCCATAGGAGTACCACATGGTGTTCCCAATGAATTCAAAGCTAGAAATCAAATTGCAGCCGGCTTTGAGTCCATTTTTGTTCGAGTGACTGCCAACAAGACTGTAGATTGGATTAATTACATTTATTACAACCAGCAGAGATTTGTAAACTACACCAGAGATGCTGTCACTGGACTGCATGAGCAATTAGAGAAGACTAGCCTGATGACACAACAGAACAGAATTGCATTAGACATTTTGTTGGCTGAAAAAGGGGGTGTCTGCAAATTGTTTGGATCTGTGTGTTGTACTTTCATCCCAAATAACACAGCCCCTGATGGATCCATTACCAAAGCTTTGGAAGGACTCAACTCACTCAGCAAAGAGCTAGCGACAAACAGTGGGGTAGAGAATTACTTACACAGGCATGGAGCATTGGTTTGGTCAGTACAAGATAATGATGTTGAGCATTCTGTTGATCATACCGATAATAACAGGTATATTAATCCTGTGTGGATGCTGCTGCATCCCATGCATCTGCACCCTGACCACTAAGCTGATCACCACTGCCCTGACCAAAGAGAGAGCTGAGGCAGGTCAATTTTTGATGCAGGGGGAAGGCGAGTTCCTCTTAGAAAATGACTTAGAACAGGAACTAAAAAGTCTGAAGGTAGATGTTTTCGTGTGAATAAACTCTACAAAATGTTCACTCCTGCCATACCTCAGCCACTGATTTTACTGTAGTTAGTCTCACACTGTAGGTACAGTCTAATACAGCTACCTCAGTCTTATATAGACATTGCAAGTTACCGATATTTACAGTCTTTTACTGATGTTACAGGTATACTGAGATTTACTGTTTTTTTACTGATGTTATAAGTTTACTGAAATTTACAGTCTTATACTGAAAGTGTTTTTATACAACTGAAGTTAAATGTTTTATACTGGAATAAAAAAAGTGAAGCTAAAAGGGATTTTTACTGGAACCAAAGGTATTTTTTATTAAAGACAATGCTATTACCGAAGGTATTTTTTATTTTATGTTTATAGTTATTGTTTTCTACTTCAGGTACGTTTTATGATTGAAATAAAAACAAAACAACTAAGAATGTATTCTTTTATACCATAAGCTGTATTTGTACACCAATTGGTGCCTTATATTTACTGAATAATATACACACCATAAATGGTGTGAACGGAGGGAATATGTGAAGTAAATAAACTCCTGATTGAATTGATTCACACTTGATGATTATCACATGTACTTGTCCACCTCAATCAATATGTATTATTGCACTACATGTATTTCTGCACAAGAATGTATAATGAGCACTATATTAGTTATGAATGTGAAACACTTTAGGTACACTTCTCCTTTAAGAGAGTTTCAGGTCTACCTCCATCTCGTCACAACAACGCTGCCCACCAAGGGGTGTAACCGCGCCAACGTGGACCAACGAGAGAAGACAACGCCCTTCTGAAGAGAATATAGCAAAATGTTCATGTTTCTGTACCACTTTCACTTTTACCAACAGGCAGCTAACTGGTTCTTTATTGATTCAGACTGTGGACTTGGTGTGTTGAAAGTGCCCTCGGCTGAGAGTATAATTGAAATGCTGTCATCATCACTTTAAATACTATCTTGATCATTTAGAAGTTTGCTGGATTCATTTGAAAAGCAGTCATAGCGCCCTCAGAGCTCCTAAAACCCAACAAATAGTTCAAAAACTTTTTCTGTAACTTAGTTTATTCCTTTGTTTGAGTGAAATCAATGCAACCTATATTTATTACAAATTAGGTATTATTTAAAAAGTTTAGGTCTTTGGATCAGTTACAATAACAATGTGCACACAAAAGTAATTGCTTGGATTCTGGAGAGCGAGGAAGCGTAAGAGGTAAGAGTCATGAGCAGTCCGACAGTCACACAGGGTGTAAACAAGCTAGCAGTGTAGCCAGATTAGCTACAAATGTTTTTTGGAGGTAAAAGTGAGCACATTCGTAATGTCGCGTATAATCTTGAATTGTACAGGTAAACTGTAAGTGACCCCAACTAATCCAAGTAGAGGTCAAAGACAAATAAGGAAACTGGTCTGTGAACTGTGATGGATGTTTACAGCAGAGAGTTTGGGTATTAACGTGACAGTAGTTTTCTCCTGCAACTAAATAAGACTAATCTTGTTTACAAATGCATGTGTGATAATCATATCACTACCAATAGAAAAGTTGTCCCAGTACAATCCGAGTTGTAATAAACTTTAATTTCCATTTGAGTATGGAGCCAGAACAATGTTTAGCCTAGCTTAGCATAAACACTGAAGGTGTGAGGCAGGTTTGTGAGGCTCAAAACATATTGGCTCCATCTCTGCATGTATTGCACATGAGATTGATATCAATAACCTCATCTCATGTTGAACTATCCCTTTAATCTTTATGTTAAACTACTAGTGACACAGTAACCAGCTTTTACCAATTTATAAACTCTGGCAAAGGTCATTGGGATTGAAGCATATTATCAGCCCTGTGTTAAATAGGAAATGCTTCACAGTGACAAAATGACAAAAGGCTCTTCTGCAGTACTGACTAAATCCCTCTGGACGGGCTAAATGAAAGTCACTGTCCACACAGTTGGAGTGAGTAACACTGTGATGAAGAATTTAAAAGGCCAGAAGAAGCTGGCAGAGTGCCGGATGAACTATTCCTGCCTCTGGAGAGGAGCTCTCTGGTGATCAAGCAACAGACCCTGAGGGTATCACGTTTGAGATAGGAAGATGATGTGTGGGTGAATGTGCACGCATTAACAACCTCACACAGAAAGAGAAGTCTGCTAATAAAAACAATATACCTACAATTGTTATGTGATATGTGGGGGGAAGCCTCCAAAAGAAAAACATAAATACCTTTACTTGTAATACAGCCTAACATGGCTGCATTGGAGGTCAGGGCTTAAGTCACTGCAGGCATCATTAACCTTGAAATCTCTCTCTTTGAGGCTGCCGTTTGACTGATGCAATCACAAGAACAAGAACAAAAGCTAATGGTAAGGTGCTCTTCGAAAGAAGAGTTTGGTTAAATGAACCTCAACCTTTTCACTTACATTTCCCATGAATAAGTATTATTCAATCAGAAATCTTTTATACAATCCTGTTCTCTAGGGCTGTTTTTCTTTTCTCTCTAAATGCAAAGCCTCTGTCGAAAAACAAAAAGCACAGGCAGTGAAAAGAACCCTCCACAATGAGCTGGTGTGAATGTAACATTTTAATTCAAATATCCCAGAGTTCACTGAAAAGTACGTTCAATACCCTTTCAATACATTTTCTAATTTTTTTGATGTCCAGGGTCTAATTCTTCACTCATTCTGAGTGAACTAAACTGCACTCTTTCTGTGTAATGTCAGAGTATAAAAGTCAACCGAAAGAAATTACAAGGCTGGTTAAAAAGAACATTTCCTGAGCATCCAAGTCATTTACAAATCATCCACCCATCCATGCATTGTTCATCACTTCTCCTGGTCTGGGTTGCAGCATCTAAGTCCAGATGGTAAGCAACGTTCTGTCTCCTCAGTCCCCCAGCTCCTCCTGAAGGAAGATATTCCCAGGTTATGTTGGATATGTTAATAGACTAAGATTACATTAAAGTATCTGACAATATTAATTAAAGTCCCATCGGTTCGTCAATCCAGCAATTTGGTCCCGATTGAAATATCAACAACTATTGGATGGTTTGCCATGTACAGTAATTCTGTCCTCATATCCATGGAGTCCAGAGCAGGAATCCTTAAGACGTTGGTGACTAGGGTGGTGGTGGTCTAGTGGTTCGGTTTCCAAACAGATCACCGGATGGTTGTGAGTTCAATACTAGGCTGTCACCATTGTGCCCCTGAGCAAGGCACCCTGAGTTGCTCCACTGTCACTGTAGTTAGTTCCCTGTAAATCACTGTGGATAAGTGCGTCTGCTAAATGACCTGTAATGTGATTCTCTCTCTCTCTCTCTTGATATCACAGTGGACCTTTACTCACTGTTTATCTATACACCGCTATCTCTCATGGACATAAGGAGGAAGAGAAGAGTGGAGAGTGCAAGGAAGCATCCTGACTGTGGATATGCTGCGGATATCACCTTGCCCATGAATCTGTGTAACCACCCATATTAGCTGTAGTTAAACGTCTAAATCCAGCAGAGAGCTTTTGACAAATAGCCTGTCTGCTGACTCAGTCTGGGGCCTAATGATGTACCGTTTGACATTTGGTCCATTTCTAAATGATTGCAATATGACTGAAATAACCCAAGCCTTTATTCATTCACAGCCCTGATGGAAAGGAAAAGTTAGTGAGCTGACAATGGATTGGAAGAAAATGTGAGAACAGCAACTGTTGCAAAAAGACCTACACAAATATAGGCCATCCACAGGCGTTCTCCTAATGCTCCTCACACACAAGCAAACATCTGCGAAGTGGTACATTGTGATAGTTATTGCCTCGTCTCAGCACGGCAGATTGGACATCATTGAGGATGCAGTAGGAGGACACTGAATACAAAACATTATTCATACTTGTGAGGACAGAAGAATCATCTGAGAAATCCTTGTGTATTACCATTTTTATTAATAATGGAACACATTGTTCTTAGAGGAAAGGATTGCTTGTGTTGAAGAGAAAAGAAGAGAAGGGGGCTGGATTAGTGTTCAGTCTGCATCAAACAAACAAGTTCATACAAAGTGTCGTCTAAACATGTCCACAGGAAAAAAAGGTTTGTTCTGTTCCGAACGGCCACATTTGAAGGCAGGATGAAAAGCCTGCTATCATAGAGAAGGAGGAGATAACGGCACAAACACAGAAGTAGTTGAGTAAAGGATGAAAGAAGAGACCTTGAGAGAGAAGTTCAAACCAATCCTAGTATATCACCACCACAGACTGGCCAATGTGTAAAATGCTTGTCCGATTCTTTCAGACCTTTCCGACATTAGAAAGAACCCAACTTCATAAAAAAGGTATAAACGGGGGCCGCGGAAACGACTTGAGTCTCGCTTGCAACATTCAAATCAACTCTTTGTTTGAGAGGGAGAAGGGGGGTTGTCAAGGGTTGGCGAGACGTCACCTTTTTGGATGCTAGCCGGGCGCACTTTGGCTCGACTCTGGAGATGGTCCATCTCGGGCGAGACTCGACCCAACACGGCAAATTAAAACTGGTATGTTTTAATGGAAGAAACTCGATATGCCCTATGTGAGTAGATACACGCTTCCTTCTGCGCGGTGATACAGTTGGCGGGTGTAGTTTGGCGCTTTAAGCACCACAAGCCAGACACTCACACCATAACAATCTAGATTGATAAATAGCACTACAAGTAAGAGGAAAAATATGTATTCTTGATTTGGTGGTGATCTGTCCCTTTAAAAAGGTCAGGTTATGCTCAAACAGAATCTAATCAAATGTATTTATTTAGCCCAATATCACAAATTACACATTTGTCTCAGTGTGCTTTACAGACTGTACAGCATATAACACCCTCTGTCCTTAGACCCTCGCACCACACAAGGAAAAAGTCCTCAAAAGAAACCCCACCATTAAAGGGGGAAAAATGAAAGAAACCTCAGGGAGAGCAACTGAGGAGAGATACCTCCCTCAGGACGGACAGACGAGCAATAGATGTCATGTGTACAGGATAAACAACATAGTAAAAATTAGGGCTGTCAAGTGATTACATTTTTTTATCTAATTAATTACAAGCTTTGTGCTTAATTAATCTAAATTAATCGCATAAATTAATATTTGCTGTGAGAAACATTTCAAAATAATGAGTAGCATTATAAACTTAAAGGTCAACATGTCTTTTATTTCAATACTATTTCTCCAATATCTTGTATGCCACAATTATCTTAGACAACACAGACCATCAGTTTGACATCTTTCATTGCAAAACGTCGGTGACGTAAAGGTCAAGGGGCATCTAAGAGCGTGATTAATCTGCGTCCATTTTTTTGTCACGTTATTTTTTCTGTGATTAATTAATCGAAATAAACGCACTAATTCGACAGCCCTAGTAAAAACATAACCTAGGCAATCCATGTGACAGAAATGATGATTGTATCTGTCTCTCCTGGAAGGCGTGTACTCGGTTGCTCACATGAAAAGTAAAAAACAATTGTTGCGTTAAGAATAAAAAAGGGAGCTGAGAGAGAAGATCAAACCCAGGCTCCTTATCACAACCTCACTGACCAGTCACGGTGTTAAGTGGGTGTGAATGTCGGATGACTGCTTTTTGAAAGTAATAACAAATGGTAGGACACGGCCCCCTTAACCTGAGGTCAGAGAGGTGTGGAGGGTGGGGAAGCATACTGGCATCTTAAGACCCCCATAAGTGACCTCCCGGGTGTTTCACCAAGAACCCAATCTGCAACCAGGCAGGTGGTTAGAGGGAATGTGTGTTTCTAGTTTCACTCAGTGGAAAAAGAAAGGAGAATCACAAATCACAAATGTAGACAGCAAAACACTGATCTTGGATTTGAGTAAAAGAATGATGCTACCACTACAGAAGTAGTGGGGCTGGTGATGGTCTAGTGGTCTGGTGGTCCACCTTCCAAACAGAATACTGGAAGGTTGTGAGTTCAATACCACCATTGTGCTGCTGAGCAAGGCACAATGGGGGGCTGTCCCTGTACTTAGTTCACTGTAAGTCACTCTGGATAAGAGCGTCTGTTAAATTATGTATAATCTGTAATGTGATGTAATGTAAAAAAGTTACACGTCATGCAGGAGTGCGTTGTTAGAGACAATGTTAGCAAAGTAAAAGGTACCGTTAGCCAGTGTTTGACTCACAAACCTTAGACCGTTGCAGGCATCAACTTTAGCAACTGGGCCTGCTTTAACACTATTCCATTTAAAACAAATTAGGAAGAAAGCAACGTTATGTAACGCCATCCACCCTGCATGCACTACCACAACATAACTGAGAGCAGCCTATTGAAAATACTCTTGTCCATTAACTAACATTTGATCGTTTATATGATCTTGAACATAACATAGCCCTTTCAGATGACAGTGTTTTCCCTTTTGGAAAGAAATCTTCCACCAACACCATCCATGTGGCTCCCTGCTCTGCACACCTGTTCCCAATCCCCTCATCAGCTCAGGAGCCTCTGCCTCCCCAGCTGCTCCTCATTGGCTCATTAGTCGTTCTGTATATAGTCAGCATTTCCTCTTGTTACAGGTCATGTTGTATAAATTGCTATTGTGGAAGTGGTCTAGCCCTTGCCTTTTTCTTTGTCTGCTGCAGCTGATTGTCCAAATTTTAGTTCACATTCTTGTTATGCATATGTTACATTTGAGTTCCCAGAAAGTAGGAAGGTTATTTTTCAGGCTTTCTAAATTTAGCCCGCACCTCAACATGTTCCTGCCACCCCCAGGTTTAAAAAGTCCCTGTTAGATGGCTATAATGATATTCAGCTGTACTGTGGGACTGGGACCCACCAATTTAAATTACATCAGTAATTACGAGGCTAATGGGGTTGCTGCCATTTGTAGTTGAATACATTTAACCTTACACATTATTCATGAAGTGGAGAAGCTGAACAAGTGACGGGCATAATAAAAAAGGAATAAGACAAATGACTGTACGAGTCAAGTTCATATTAGTCATTAACTATGTCTGAGAATAAAACCACATCACAAAAATCATGCAGATAGCAAAATATGGGTCTCTG